>NC_067433.1:2500-5000 GCF_009764475.1 Pristis pectinata | reverse complement strand
GGTTAGGGTTAGGGTTAGGGTTAGGGTTAGGGTTAGGGTTAGGGTTAGGGTTAGGGTTAGGGTTAGGGTTAGGGTTAGGGTTAGGGTTAGGGTTAGGGTTAGGGTTAGGGTTAGGGTTAGGGTTAGGGTTAGGGTTAGGGTTAGGGTTAGGGTTAGGGTTAGGGTTAGGGTTAGGGTTAGGGTTAGGGTTAGGGTTAGGGTTAGGGTTAGGGTTAGGGTTAGGGTTAGGGTTAGGGTTAGGGTTAGGGTTAGGGTTAGGGTTAGGGTTAGGGTTAGGGTTAGGGTTAGGGTTAGGGTTAGGGTTAGGGTTAGGGTTAGGGTTAGGGTTAGGGTTAGGGTTAGGGTTAGGGTTAGGGTTAGGGTTAGGGTTAGGGTTAGGGTTAGGGTTAGGGTTAGGGTTAGGGTTAGGGTTAGGGTTAGGGTTAGGGTTAGGGTTAGGGTTAGGGTTAGGGTTAGGGTTAGGGTTAGGGTTAGGGTTAGGGTTAGGGTTAGGGTTAGGGTTAGGGTTAGGGTTAGGGTTAGGGTTAGGGTTAGGGTTAGGGTTAGGGTTAGGGTTAGGGTTAGGGTTAGGGTTAGGGTTAGGGTTAGGGTTAGGGTTAGGGTTAGGGTTAGGGTTAGGGTTAGGGTTAGGGTTAGGGTTAGGGTTAGGGTTAGGGTTAGGGTTAGGGTTAGGGTTAGGGTTAGGGTTAGGGTTAGGGTTAGGGTTAGGGTTAGGGTTAGGGTTAGGGTTAGGGTTAGGGTTAGGGTTAGGGTTAGGGTTAGGGTTAGGGTTAGGGTTAGGGTTAGGGTTAGGGTTAGGGTTAGGGTTAGGGTTAGGGTTAGGGTTAGGGTTAGGGTTAGGGTTAGGGTTAGGGTTAGGGTTAGGGTTAGGGTTAGGGTTAGGGTTAGGGTTAGGGTTAGGGTTAGGGTTAGGGTTAGGGTTAGGGTTAGGGTTAGGGTTAGGGTTAGGGTTAGGGTTAGGGTTAGGGTTAGGGTTAGGGTTAGGGTTAGGGTTAGGGTTAGGGTTAGGGTTAGGGTTAGGGTTAGGGTTAGGGTTAGGGTTAGGGTTAGGGTTAGGGTTAGGGTTAGGGTTAGGGTTAGGGTTAGGGTTAGGGTTAGGGTTAGGGTTAGGGTTAGGGTTAGGGTTAGGGTTAGGGTTAGGGTTAGGGTTAGGGTTAGGGTTAGGGTTAGGGTTAGGGTTAGGGTTAGGGTTAGGGTTAGGGTTAGGGTTAGGGTTAGGGTTAGGGTTAGGGTTAGGGTTAGGGTTAGGGTTAGGGTTAGGGTTAGGGTTAGGGTTAGGGTTAGGGTTAGGGTTAGGGTTAGGGTTAGGGTTAGGGTTAGGGTTAGGGTTAGGGTTAGGGTTAGGGTTAGGGTTAGGGTTAGGGTTAGGGTTAGGGTTAGGGTTAGGGTTAGGGTTAGGGTTAGGGTTAGGGTTAGGGTTAGGGTTAGGGTTAGGGTTAGGGTTAGGGTTAGGGTTAGGGTTAGGGTTAGGGTTAGGGTTAGGGTTAGGGTTAGGGTTAGGGTTAGGGTTAGGGTTAGGGTTAGGGTTAGGGTTAGGGTTAGGGTTAGGGTTAGGGTTAGGGTTAGGGTTAGGGTTAGGGTTAGGGTTAGGGTTAGGGTTAGGGTTAGGGTTAGGGTTAGGGTTAGGGTTAGGGTTAGGGTTAGGGTTAGGGTTAGGGTTAGGGTTAGGGTTAGGGTTAGGGTTAGGGTTAGGGTTAGGGTTAGGGTTAGGGTTAGGGTTAGGGTTAGGGTTAGGGTTAGGGTTAGGGTTAGGGTTAGGGTTAGGGTTAGGGTTAGGGTTAGGGTTAGGGTTAGGGTTAGGGTTAGGGTTAGGGTTAGGGTTAGGGTTAGGGTTAGGGTTAGGGTTAGGGTTAGGGTTAGGGTTAGGGTTAGGGTTAGGGTTAGGGTTAGGGTTAGGGTTAGGGTTAGGGTTAGGGTTAGGGTTAGGGTTAGGGTTAGGGTTAGGGTTAGGGTTAGGGTTAGGGTTAGGGTTAGGGTAGGGTTAGGGTTAGGGTTAGGGTTAGGGTTAGGGTTAGGGTTAGGGTTAGGGTTAGGGTTAGGGTTAGGGTTAGGGTTAGGGTTAGGGTTAGGGTTAGGGTTAGGGTTAGGGTTAGGGTTAGGGTTAGGGTTAGGGTTAGGGTTAGGGTTAGGGTTAGGGTTAGGGTTAGGGTTAGGGTTAGGGTTAGGGTTAGGGTTAGGGTTAGGGTTAGGGTTAGGGTTAGGGTTAGGGTTAGGGTTAGGGTTAGGGTTAGGGTTAGGGTTAGGGTTAGGGTTAGGGTTAGGGTTAGGGTTAGGGTTAGGGTTAGGGTTAGGGTTAGGGTTAGGGTTAGGGTTAGGGTTAGGGTTAGGGTTAGGGTTAGGGTTAGGGTTAGGGTTAGGGTTAGGGTTAGGGTTAGGGTTAGGGTTAGGGTTAGGGTTAGGGTTAGGGTTAGGGTTAGGGTTAGGGTTAGGGTTAGGGTTAGGGTTAGGGTTAGGGTTAGGGTTAGGGTTAGGGTTAGGGTTAGGGTTAGGGTTAGGGTTA
>NC_067432.1:31127651-31336126 GCF_009764475.1 Pristis pectinata | reverse complement strand
ACTCTTACCAGTGTTCCCTCGGTGTGGTTTCAACTTCTGCAGCAACCAAAAGAGAAAGAACCACGCACGTGTGGCATTCTTTATAGTACTGGAGAGCTGGGTGGAGCTAGTTCAGGTAATTCAAAAGGTCCAATAGGTCATTGCCAGGTACAAAAGGTGTGCACGGGAACCAATTGTCTAGAGTGTGTGCTAATGAGTGGGTGGAGCTAGACCTTCATTGACAGTGGTGTCACTTTAGACCCAGGTGATCAATGGTGTCACATGACAGCCATGAATTTTCAAACTACAGGATACCACTACGAGGCGGTATGGGTGTGGGTCTGACTGTGTGTCAGTGTGTGTAGGTGTGTCGATGGGACCCGCCGCTGGGCGCTGTGTGTGGGGGTCTGACTGTGTCATTGGGTGTGGGCCTGACTGTGTGTCGGTGTGTGTGGGTGTGTTGATGGGACCCGCCGCTGGGCGCTGTGTGTGTGGGTCTGACTGTGTGTCAGTGAGTGTGGGTGTGACGGTCGGTCCCACTGCTGGACGGGGTGTGTGTGTGTGACTGTGTGTCTGTGTGTGTAGATGTGTGTGGGTTCCACCACCGGGCTGTGTAGGTGTGGGTTGGTGGGTGTGGGTCCTGCTGCCGGGCCAAGTGGGTGTGGGTCTGACTGTGTGTTGGGGTGTGTTGTTGTGTCAGTGGAAATGCAGCCAGGCGGTATGTGTGTGTGGGTCTGACGGTGTGTCCTGCCACGGTGCGGTGTGGGTGTGGGTCTAACTGTGTCGATGAGTGTGAGTCCCACCTGTTGTGGGAAAAGGTTCTTTTGGATCTCAAAGGTAGAGGACTCCAGACACAGTCTTTGGACTTTAAAAAAGGAATTTATTTACAAAGACAACTCTGGGAACAGAATGAATGGGAATGGATGCACACTCACACATATGCACTCGGGAAATCGCGAAAAGTGAGGGGAGTCGCAACAAGGGTGAAGTGCACGCATACACACACACAGAGTGAACTTGTTACAACGACCAGGGAAAACGCAATACGGTGCCTGCGCCCCCTGAGTCTGGATAAGCATCGGCTCTACGCTACAGGGAATCTACTTACGATGCTCCTAGACCCCTGTGGAAGAGCACATTCTTACCAGTGGTCCCACGGCGTGGTTTCAACCCTGGCAGCAATCAAAAAGAGAAAGAGCCACGCACATGTGCCATCCTTTATAGTGCTGGGGAGCTGGGTGGAGCTAGCTCAGGTAATTCAACAGGTCCAATAGGTCATGCCCAGGTACGAGAGGTGTGCATGGGGACCAATGGTCAAATGTGTGTGCTAATGAGCTAGACCTTGACTGACTGTGGTGTCACTTTCGACCAGTATTCGGTGGTGTCACATGACAGCCATGACCTTTCAAATTACACCACCACCGGGTGGTGTGGGTGTGGGTCTGATGGTGTGCCGGTGTGCGTGGGTCCTGTCGCTGGGTGGTGTGGTTCTGACTGTGTGTCAGTGTGTGTGGGTCTGTTTGGGTCATGCCAGCAGGCAGTGTGTGTGTGGGACTGACTGTGTGTTGCTGGCCGCAGGTCTAACTGGGTGTCGGTGCGTGTGGGTGTGTCAGTGGGTCCCACCGCCGTGCGGTGTGGGTGTGGGTCTGCCTGTGTGTTGGTGCATGTGGGTGTGTCTTTTTTTGAAAATTCCTTTATTACAAAATACTATCTACAATACTAAAAAAAATACAACAAACACAGAGGCAATAACAGTAACTAAACACAGGCACTAACACAACTAAACTAAATTAAAATATCCCCATCCCTACCAAGTATTGTACTTACACCCGTGGTGCCCAACGGTCTCGGAACGCCTCCATGGTACCCGTGGACACCGCATATTCCCTCTTCACAGCTACTCGGGCATGGACATAACCCCGGAACATCTCAAGGCAGTCAGCCCTGGCAGGACCTTCCGCTACCCGCTTCCAACACCCACAAATAGCCACCTTATATAGCCCCAGGAGCAAGTTCACCAAGATATCCCCAGCCCTCCTTGCCCCCCTCCTTACTTGATGACCACAGATGAACAGGTTGGGGCTAAAGTGCAGCCAGAAGGCAAGGAGCAGCCCCCGAAGATATGCAAAAAGGGGCTGCAACCACGCACACTCCATGTACATGTGATACACGGTCTCCTCCAGCCCACAGAAGTGACAGTCAGCTGGGAGATCCGTTAACAAACTAAGAAGCTTAACACAAGGCAGCGCCCTGTGCAGCATCCTCCACCCCAGGTCCCCGATGTACATGGAAAGTACACCCCCGTGGAGGGACTTCCACTGGGGATCCTCCCCCGTTCCCAGGTGGAAAAACTAACCACCATGATGTGTCAGGATGGTGGGCAAGGGCTTGGAAGCGTAGGGTGTGTAGCAGCAGCCCATATAGGTAGCTCCTACTTGCATATCGAAAGGGCACAACTAGTGCCGATGAAAGGCAGCTCAAGTTGTGTGGGGCCGGCTCCCGGATAAGATTCCGGGGCCTGAGCCCGACGAGCAGCTCCGGATGTGTAGCCAGAGTCGCTCCACACAACCGAACCGCACCACCACCCGATGAGGTAGGGCAGAGGTGATCTGAGCTCTCAGCCGAGGCACCGCCCTCTTCCGCCGTGAGGGTGCTCCCAGCCAGAGACAGCCATGTTCCAGGCTCTCAGCACGTCCTGATAGAAGCTGGACAGCCTCCGCAGAGCAGCAAGGCTAACGCCTGCTGGCAGTAGCCGCATCACCTCATGAAAGCAGCGGCCCCGTCAGAGAAAGTATGTCGCCAGCACGTGCCACTTGGGAGGATGCTCAGCATACAGGAATCTCTGCAGAGTCCTGAGGTGGGGAGCCACCAGCCGTACACGTACACACACCAGTGACTGTCCACCCTCCTCCAACGGGAGATTCAGGACTGCTGCAGAGACCCAGTGTTTCCTATTGCCCGAGAAGAAGTTCACTAACTTCCCCTGCATTCTCGTGGCAAAGTCTGCGGGTGGGGTCAAGGTGACCATCTGGTACCACAACATGGAGGCCACCAGATAGTTTATGACCATCACCCTGCCTCGATAGGAAAGAACCCGGAGGAGGCCTGACCAACGCCCCAGCCGGGCCACGACTTTCTTCTCCAGTTTCTTCCTGTTTGCCAGCCAGGTCTCCCCACAGGGACTCAAGTAGACTCCCAGGTGGAGGAGATGCGTGGTACTCCACGCAAACGGAATCATCTCCTCGGGCAGATAGTCCACCTGCCATTGTCCCACTAACAGTCCGGAACATTTCACCCAGTTGATCAAGGTAGACAATGCTGCCTACAAAACTTCCTGGCACTCGCGCATCCTCTGCAGGTCAATGGGGTCTGTCATCATCAGGAGTATCTCATCAGCGTAGGCTGAAAGGACGACCTCCATGTCCGTCTCGCTTAGAACCAGACCCGTCAACTTCCTCCAAAGGAGACACAGAAATGGTTTGACGCAGATGGCGTAAAACTGGCCAGACATTGGCCATCCTGACCTACTCCTCTCCTAATGGGAATGGGTACAATCAACAAACCGTTGACTTTGCCCAGGCACTCTGCAGCAGAGTACAAGAGCCAGACATAGGCCACAAATTGTGGTCCAAGCCAGCAAACGGTGATCCACATGGTCAAATGACTTCTCCTGGTCAAGGGAGAGAAACACTGCAGAGCACCCAGTCTCCTGGATCAGGTGGATCAGGTCCCGGACGAGGTGGACATTGTCCTGAATGAACCAGCCTGGCACCATATGGGACTGGTCCGGATGTACGATCCATCGCAGCACAGAGCCAAGATGGTTGGCCATTGCCCGGGTGAAGACATCGTAGTCTGTGCACAAGAGAGAGACCAGCCGCCAATTCTTCAACAGGTGGAGACCTTCCTCCTTGGGCAACAAGTCCACAAAAGCTCTCCACCACAAATGGAGACTCACTGCATATCTCCGTTCTTTGAGGACCGAGAGAGTATGCAATCTATGGAGAGAACCCCTGCTGCCATTCACATTAAGGCTTGCTATGGTGTATCTCATGAATGGAGCACACTAGGCCTTGGCACCCTTACCCTCCTCCATGAGAGCGGAGCCGCTCTTCACCTTGCAAGCCCCAGAAAGAACGTGGCCGCTCTTTATCCTGCAGGCTTGAGTAGTGCCAGAGCCACCTGGTGACTCCCTACCTTGCAAAGGAGTGTGGCTACTTCTAGCCCTGATGTCTCTCTTAAGGCCATCCAGGAAGGTATTAAGCCGGTGTCTAATGTTCCCGGTCACCATCTTCCCCTTCCCCTTCTGTCGAAGGGCGAAATGCAGTGACCTAATCAGCCTCGGTATGCTGTCCCAGCATAGGGAGGCTAATTTACGCCAATGCTTCGCACCTTCAGAGGTCTGAATAAACACTTGAATCTCCTCCACAGGGATAAATGGGGACCTATTGTGAGGGGTGAGGATATCCATGATGTTAGTCTCAAACGAATCCCCTTCCAACCCCTCAGTGCATGCTGAGTCCTCAGTGTCCTCCCCGTGTGAACCAGCAAATGCCAGCTCGCCTGTCCCACATTGTGCAGCGGGAAGCTCAGCCCCACCCGCCGATTCCACCTCTGCCTCAGTCCTATCACTAGGAACAGCCGCAGAGGGGCTGTCCCCCAAAACAGCCAGGGAACCACAGTGCAATAATGCCAGCACGATGGGGACATCCCTCACCTCAGGAGCCGGGCTTGAGGAGGACCCTGATAATTCGAGAGCAAAGTGTCCACCTGGAGCCAGATCCTGAGAGACGGAGGGTCTGGTCTCTGCCGCACCACTCTCTCCATTTATTCCCACCCCTCAGGAGGCGCTGACCACTAAATCCTGGGTGGGGGGTTCCAGGGCTGTCTCAGCAGCTATGCACGGGGCAACACCACCACCGGCAGTGGAGACGTCCTCCCGCACTATGTCACTGGGGCCGTCCCCTTCCCCACTCACCACAGGGGGATCACCAGGGCACGAGGCCGCAGCTGGGGATTCAGGCTGGGTGCTAACCTCCACACTGGGTCCTGCCCTTCCGGGGACCCCTGTTCATCTGCGCCCTCCACCCCACCAGGAGAAAGACTCCTCCTTCTCATTAGGCCGGAGGAACACACGGATGTAGGGACCATCGGTTCTCCGGCTGCTCCGATTTTCAGCCCCCCCCATCCACCTGCGCATTCCCCACAGACCCCCGCTGACGTCCTGGGCAAGTGGGATCCCCGGTACGAGGCGCAGGGGCAGGAGAGCTCTGCGTCCCCAGGATTTTGCTTCTGGAGTGCTTGCTCTTCTTCTGCACCTTCCTGGTCCGCGTTGGCTTCGCCTCGTCCCTCACCACACCCGCGCTACATGCGGTCTCACGCACTCCCACCTCATCCATAGCGAGAGGGGTAACAGTTGTGCCAGAGGTGGAAGCCTTGGGCCGGAATTGGGATAGTCCCTCTGAAAGTGCCCCAGCTCCCCGCATGCATGGCAGCACGGGCGCTCAGAGCTCCAGTACACCGGTTAGCTTGCCCCTTTATACCGCACAGTAATCCGACCTTCAACGTCCTCTCCCGGGCCAACTGCATATACAGCTAGTGCCGGAAAGAGATAACGGCACGGAGGGTGCGATGCTTAAATTTGTGCCATACAGCAGTGATATCGGACCGAATTCGTCCCGAGAGGGCAAGATCGGTAAGAAGGGCCTCAATGGGAATGAAGGGCTTGATGTGTCTAAGGACAGACCGCTGTGCAGGAGAGGTCACCACCTCTAGCTGCAGGAGCGTCTTGGCCACAGTGAGTCCCCTAGTGAGGGCCCGATGCACCAGGTCATAAGTCCGCAGGTAAAACACCGTCTTCCCGAACTCCTTTTCGAAGGCCAGCATGCCACCCACACCAACCAAGTCCTCCATGACCTCTGAAACCGCTTCCAAGTTTCGTCTATGGGGTAAAATGCATTGCACCCCATGTTTGAGCTAGACTGACCAAAATCAGGGCACCGTCCTAGAAGGCTGTGGCCTTTTTGAAAATTCCTTTATTACAAAACACAATCTACAATACTACAAAACTACAACACAGAAACAATAACAGTAACTAAACACAGGCACCAACACAACTAAACTAAATTAAAATATCCCCATCCCTACCAAGGATGGCACAGATCCCCGCCATGACCAGCGGTCCCACGAATGCACCAGGATATCCTCAACCCTCCTGGCCCCCCTCCTTACTGGATGACCACAGATGAACAGCTGGGGGCTAAAGTGCAGCCAGAAGGCGAGGAACAGCCCCCACAGATATGCAGAAAGGGGCTGCAACCTCGCACACGCCATGTAAATGTGGTACACGGTCTCCTCCAGCCCACAGAAGTGACAGCCAGCTGGGAGATCCATGCATAAACTCAGAATCTTATTACCGGGCAGTGCCCTGTACAGCATCCTCCACCCCAGGTCCCCGATGTACGTGGGAAGTACACCTCCATAAAGGGACTTCCACTGGGGAACCCCTCGCTCCCAGGTGGAAAAACCGACGGCCATGATGTGTCGGGGCGGTCGACAAGAGCTAGGAAGTGGAAGGTGTGGAGCAGCAGCCCATATAGGTACCTCCTACCTGTATCTCGGAAGGGAGCAATGGGTGCCAATGAAGGGCAGCTCAAGTTGTGTGGGGCCAGCTCCCAGATAAGATTCCGGGGCCTGGGCCCGACAAGCAGCTCCGTCTGAGTATCCGGAGTCGCTCCACACAACCGAACCACACCACCACCTGATGAGTTAGGGCAGGGGTGATCTGAGCTCTCAGCCGGGGCACCACCCTCCGGCAGCGGCCCCGCCGGAGAAAGTACGTCGCCAGCACGTGACACCTGGGAGGAAGCTCAGCGTACAGGAATCTCTGCAGGGTCCTGAGGCGGGGAGCTGCCAGCCGTGCACGTACACACACCAGCGACTGTCCGTTCACCTCCAACGGGAGACTCAGGATCTCTGCAGAGACCCAAAGAAGTTCACTAACTTCCCCTGCATTCTCGTGGCAAAGTCTGTGGATGGGGTCAAGGTGACCATCCGGTACCACAACGTAGAGGCCACCAGATGGTTTATGACCATCACCCTGCCTCGATAGGAAAGCACCATGAGGAGGCCTGACCAACGCCCAAGCCGCCCACGACTTTCATCTCCAGCTCCTGCCTGTTTGCCAGCTAGGTCTCTCCAGAGGGACTCAAGTAGACTCCCAGGTAGAGGAGATGTGTGGTACTCCACGCAAACGGAGTCATCTCCTCCGGCAGGGAGTCCACCTGCTACTGACCCACTAAGAGTCCGGAACATTTCGCCCAGTTGATCCTGGCAGAGGTCACTGCCGAGAAAACCTCCTGGCACTCGTGCATCCTTGGCAGGTCGACAGGGTCTGTCATCATCAGGAGTACATCATCAGCATAGGCCGAAATGACGACCTCCATGTCCAGCTCGCGCAGAACCAGACCCGTGAACTTCCTCCAAAGGAGTCACAGGAATGGTTTGATGCAGATGGCGTACAAGTGGCCAGACATAGGGCATCCCTGAAGTACTCCTCTCCTAAAGGGAATGGGTGCCGTCAACGAACCGTTGATCTTGACCAGGCACTCTGCGGCAGAGTATAAGAGCCGGACCCAGGCCACAAATTGCGGTCCGAGACCAAACGCCTCCTGAGTGCCCTCCAGAAAACCGTGATCCACCCAGTCAAATGCCTTTTCCAGGTCATAGGAGAGAAACGCTGCAGAGGACCCAGTCTCCTGGATCAGGTGGATCAGGTCCTGGACCAGGTGGACATTGTCCTAAATGAACTGGCCCTGGACCATATAGGACTGGTCCAGAGGTATGATCCGTCACAGCACAGCGCCGAGACGGTTGGCCATTGCCCAGGTGAAGACCTTGTAGTCTGTGCACTAGAGAGACCGGCCACCAGTTCTTCAACAGGCAGAGATCTCCCTTCTTGGGCAACAGGACCACGACAGCTCTCCACCACGAAAGGGGCATCTCCCCGGTGGCCAAGCTGTCCCCCAGGACAATGACGTAATCATCCTCCAGGACATCCCAGAATGCCTGAAGGAACCCGACGGTCAAGCCGTCAAGGCCAGGAGACTTTCCCATCCGGAGCTGCTGAAGAGCCGCAGACAGCTCAGGCCGAGTCAAGGGAGCGTCCAGCCGCTCCGCTGCCTGCGGCCCGACCGTAGGCAACCCCTCCCAAACCACATTGCACGCATACGCACTGGACGGGTCCGGTGAGATCAAGTTCCCATAAAAGGAACATATTTCCCCAGTGATCCCGGCAGGACTAGTGATAGAGGAGCTGTCAGCAGCCAGTAATTCTACCAACTGCTTGCAGACTCCCTGCCGCCTCTCGAATGAGAAGAAGGGTGAGCCACAGTCCAAATTGTGCAGCATTTGGATCTGTGCCATCACGTCCATGCCTCGGGACCGCTCAAGCTGCAGTACCCTCAGCGCATCCTTCTCCTCCTGGTAGTCCTGCCACAGGCTCTGGTCCCCAGAGGTCAGACCGAGACGGGACTCCAAGTCAAGCAGCTGTCTCTCAAGTCACCTGAGCTCAGAGTTCTGCCCCTTGGTCGACTCCCTAGTGTACTCCTGACATAGAAACCGGGTGTGGCCTTTGCCCACATCCCACCATAGCTTTAGGGAGCAGAAGTCTTCTTCCTGTTTCTCCCTCCAGGAAATCCAGAATGCTCCGAACAAATCCTGGAATCGGCCGTCCTCCAGCAGCCAGTTGTTAAAGTGCCAGTACACGGGCCCCACCCGCGCATGCAGTGGAGCCAACTCCGCCCACACAAGGTGGTGGTCCAAGCACGGCACCGGCCGCATGGAAGCTGCCGAGACATGGGAGACATACATTTGGGAAATGTACACTCTGTATATGTGGGAGTCTCTCCCTCTAGACCTCCTAGAGAAGGTGCTAGAGTCAGGGTGAGGGTTTCACCAGGTGTCCACCAAGTCAAAGGAGCCCACGAGCTCCTTCAAGGTCTTCACCGACGCCGGGTTGCGCTGGAGGCCAGAGCAGTCCTGCTCTTGGGTGCAGTTGAAGTCCCCCCCCCCCCCAAGGATGACGCAGTCCCCGGGGTCTATGGAGCCGAGCAAGGTGGACACTTGACGGAACAAGCCCGTCTGCAGCACCCCGCGCCTGGGGATGTACTCATTGACAAAGTGCAGTGGCACTCCGTCCAGGCGCACGGCGAGATGGAGCAGGCAGCCGGGAACAACATCCTGAACTGTCACGATTCCTGGTTGGAAACCAGGGACCAACAGAATCGCCACCCCACTAGAGGTGGAATTGAGGTGACTCATGTAGACCCCCTCCCTGCCACTCCAGGAGCCAGGTGCACTCATCTCCTGGGATGGTGTGGGTTTCCTGCAGGAGATTGACCACATAGCTCCCTTCCTTGAGGACAGAGAGAGTATGGAACCTACTAAGAGAACACCTGCTGCCGTTCACATTAAGGCTTGATATGGTGTATCTCATGACAGGGGCACACTAGGCCTTGACACCCCTACCCTTCCCGGTGAGAATGGAGCCCTTCAAGCCTCAGAAAGAACGCTACCGTTCTTTGCCTTGCAGGCACGAGGAGTGCCAGAGCCACCTGGTGATCCCCTACCCTCCGAAGACAGTGTGGCACTTCTATCCCTGAAGTCTCTCTTTAGGTCATACAGGAAGGTATTAAGCTGGCGCCTATTGATCCTAGTCAAACTCTTCCCCTTGCCACTCTGTCGAAGGGCGACATGCAGTGACCTCACCAGCCTCGGTATGCTGTCCCAGCATAGGGAGGCTAATTTACGCCGATGCTTCGCACCTTCGGAGGTCTGAATAAACTCATGGATCCCTTCTACAGGGATCAATGGGGACCTATAGTGAGGGTCGAGGATATCCATGAGGTCACTGTCAAACGAGTTCCCTTCCAACCCCCAACTGCATGCAGAGTCCTCAGTGTCCTCCCCATGTGAACCAGCAAACGCCAGTTCACCTGTCCCACTCCGTCAGCGGGAACCTCAGTCCCACCTGCTGACTCCACCTCTGCCTTAGTCCTATCACTGGGAACAGCCACACAGGGGCTGAACCCAAAATCATCCAGGAAACCACGGTGCAATAATACCAGCACGATGGGGACATCTCTCGCCCCAGAAGCCGGACTCGAGGAGGACCCCGATGGCTCGAGTGCCAGGAGTATGCCTGGAGCCAGATCCTGAGAGATGGAGGGGATGGTCTCCACCTCACCACTCTCTCCATTTATTCCCACCCCTAAGGAGGAGCTATCTACTAAATCCTGGGTGTGGAGTTCCAGGGCTGTCTCAGCATGGGGCAACTCCTCCACCTGCTGTGGAGACGTCCTCCCACATTATGTCGCTGGGGCCGTACCCTTCCCCACTCACCACATGGGGATCACTAGGGTGTGAGACCACAGCTGGGGATTCAGGCTGGGTGCTAACCTTCACGTTGTGTCCCGCCCCCTCTGATGACCCCTGCTCATCTGCACCCTCCACCCCACCAGGAGAAAGACTCCTCCTTCTCAATAGACCGGTGGAACACACGAACGTAGGGACCACTGGTTTTCCAGCAGCCACGATTTCCAGCACCCCAACCACCTGCGCACTCCCCACAGACCTCCTCTGACCTTGAGGGCAAGAGGGATCCCCGGTAGGAGGTGGAGGGGTAGGCACAAGCTCTGCGTCCCCAGGGGTTTGCTTCCAGAGTGCTTGCTCTTCTTCCACACCTCCCTGGTCTGCGTCAGCTCCTTCCCGTCCCGCCCCACGCCCGTGCTACACACAGTCTCAGGCTCTCCCACCTGATCCACAAGGGCGGGGGACGGGGAACAGGTGTGCCAGAGGTGGAAAGCTTGTGCCAGGAATTGGGACAGTCCCTCCGAATGTGCCCCACCTCCCTGCATGCATGGCACCATGGGCGCTCGGAACTCAAGTACACCTGGTAGCTTGCCCCTTCATACCGCACAGTGAACCGACCCTCAACGTCCTCCCCACTGGGCCAACTGCATAAACAGCAGATTAGAAGAGATAATGGAACGGAGGGTGCAATGCTTAAATTTGTGCTATACAGCAGTGATATCAGACCGTATCTGTCCCAAAAGGGCAGGATTGGGAAGGAGGACCTCATTGGAAATGAAGTGCCTGACATGTCCAAGGACAATCCGCTGTGTAGGAGTGGTCACCAGCTCCATCTGCAGGAGCGTCTTGTCCACAGTGAGCCCCCTACTGAGGGCCCAATGCACCAGGTCGTCTGTCCACAGATAAAACACCACCTTCTTGAACTCCTTCTCGGAGGCCAGCATGCCACTACATGGCCTCCGAAAATGCTTCCAAGGTTAGTCCAGGGGGCAAATGCATTGCACCCCAGGCTTGAGTTCCACCGACCGAAACAGGGTGCAGTCAGAGGAGGCCGCGGCCTTTTCATTGTCCCTCAGAGGTGCGCAGCTCCCCGGTTACTGATCCGGCATGGTGGCACTACAGTCCAAAATAGAACAAAACCACTGGAAGAACAGCTGCCAAATTCAAGGTAGCAGTGCCGGCTGATAAAGTCACTGAAAGTAAGTGATGTTCCTAGATGGAACAGTTCGTAACTTCTCGCCGCTCCCCCAGGTCTTACTGAGTCAGCAGATCCCGTCGGTCCGGCCGCCTCGAGTTGTGGTGCCCCACAAAATCTGGAGAATATTGTGCTGGTAGCCCAAGAGTACCATTCTAAACAGATAGCGAGAAGCAAAGGAATCTTTCGTTGTTGTGGGAGTTGGAAACACCCCACATCTCGACGGCTCTTTCAATGCCAGGAAGGGCTCCGCCAGTCCCGAAAAACTCCAAGGCCGCAAAAGGCTGAGACGTCCAAGATTACTCATACTCCCACACCAACAGAGGCAGGAGGGAGGGGGTTCCCCCGATGACAGTGGTAAATAAACGATGATTCCCTCCCCACCGTAGGATAAAAACAGCTTCTGGCAAAATGCCAGTCGCTGCAGTGAGAGAACTGCGCAGTTAGCAGCCGCCAACAAACACAGTCTAAGAGTGATAAACTTAACAGAAGTTCTCACAGTGGAACAACCACTCACGGAAAGTGTTCAGGAGTCCTGATGCACCTCCGCTGATGTTTTAGGACAACTTTATCCAAGGGTTTTCGTTCAGTTCTCCCACCTCGATCAGAACGGCTCCACACTTTTTCTAAGTCACACAAAGAGTGTGGAGCGTGCTGCTCAGGGGAGCAGATATGGTGGTGATGTTGAAGAAGCGTTTCAACGTGCAGGGAATGGAGGGATAAGGATCACGTGCAGGCATATGGGACCTGTTCGGCACAGACATTGTGGAGCAAAGGGCCTGTTCCTGCTCTCCGCCGGCTCCACCCCTTCGGGCAGTGTGTTCTGTGACTCTGTCCCTCCTCCGATCTCCTCGCAACCTCCCATTCCTTATCCTGAACCAATGGGGCAGTGTGGACCCACGGTGGGGGGGGGGGGAGCTCCACAGACCGAGACACATCATGCTCAGGAGGGCGCCCGGCCAGAGACGGGCCGAGGTTACCCCAGCGGTGCCCACCTGGATCCAGTGGAGGAGCCGTCACCTTGGACCGCAGACTCCAGCTGTCGCGGGCAGCTGGAGCATCGCGCCCTCCCAAGATGACTGACCGCACACCAGCTGTCGCGGGCATCGGAGCGTCCCGCCCTTCCGAATGTGGCTGACCACAGACTCCAGCTATCATGAGGAGCAAACGCATTATGCTCTTCCCAACATGGCTGACCGCAGTCAGCAGCAGCCAAAGCATTACACCCTTCTCAAGATGGCTGACCAGACTCCAGCTGCCAAGATGGACCCGAAACACAGTCTTGACAACAACCAGAAGGAAGCGAGTTCGCTCTGCTGACCCTGAACCCAGCGAGAGAGCATTCTACCCAAACCGCATCCCCCGCCCACTCACGGACCAATGATCTGCCCATCTGCCACCTGGAGGGCAGCCTTAAATCCAAGGCACCTTGTATTAAAAAACACCTGCACTCTTCCATTCCAGTGGGTAACTCACAGCCCCGGAGCTGTTGCTGAACAACTAAACCCCTGAAGTTCCTCGGTAACGTCCCCTGCAACTCATCTGTTACCCCAAACATCACAAACCCTTCAAGATTCTAGCCAGAAACATGCCTTGGCAATCACTTATTCTAGACATAAACCACTCCAACCCCTTGATGATATTCCAATCTGCAACATGCCCAGGTGCTGTTGTCTGATGGTTGGACCCATTCAACCCCCGATGAGCCCCCACCCTGTGATTCACTCTAACCGTGTGTTACCCTAGGGGCGGTGACGCTGACCCCCGATGGGACCCCACCCTGTAACCCAAACCGACCGTGTGTTAAACTAGGGTCGGACCCAATGACCGCCCCCCCCCCCCTTTGGGACGTAACCCTGTGACTCTGCCACCACGTTACCTCAGGGTTGGACCTAGTGAACCCTCGATGGGATTCTACCCTGTGACCCACTCCAAACCATTTGTTACGCCAGGGTCGGACACAGTGAACCGCATCTTGGGAGTGGGTTACAGGGTGGGGTCCCATCGGCGGTTCACTGGGTCCAACCCTGGGGTACCACAGTGTGAGAGTGGGTCACACGGTGGGGTCACATCGGGCGTTTCACTGGGTCCGACCCTGTGGTAACACACGGTCAGATTGGGTCACAGGGTGCGGTTCCATTGGGGGTTCACGAGGTCCAACCCGGGGGTAAAACGGTGGGAGTGTGTCACAGGGTGGGGTCCCATCGTGGATTCACTGGGTCCGACCCTGGGGAAGCACACAGTGGGAGTGGCCCACAGGCTGGTGTCCCATCAGGGGTTCACTGGGTCCGACCCTGTGGTAATACAGTGCGGGAGTGGGCCACAGGGTGGGGTCCCATCGGGGGTTCACTAGGTCCTATGTTCTACTCTACCAATTCTTGTGTTGTTAAATTGCGTTGTCTGCAAATTCACGAATCAGCATATTCGCATTTTTATCGAGTCACAGAGCAATACAGGCCCTTCGGCCCAACCTGTCCATGCCGAGAACAGTGCAGTCACAATTCCCTGCGTTCAGCCCATATCCCTACACGCCCTGACCCTCCAGGTACCTATCCAAATGGTTCTTAAATAATGCAATTGTACCTGCCTCACCCACTTCCTCTGGCAGCTCGTTCCATAGACTCACCACCCTCTGCATGACAACGTTGCCCTCAGGTCTTTGTCACGAACCAGCAACAAAAGAAACACACTGAGCATGATTCAGTGTTAAAAGCTATTTTATTAATCACTACTTATGATAATACGTAAAATAAAAGTAAAAATGTTAGTATGTTAGAATTCAAAAATGTTAAACCTCGAACGTTAACCCCAAAACTAAACTCTTCATGTGTGTGTGTGACAAAGTCCCAAACTCCAAGTTCCGGAATGGTTCTTAAAGTTCAGTCCCGCAAGCCATAAGGTGAAACATGAGCAAGGGCTTCTTCAACAACCACCGTTGTCTGAAGATAAGACGTAGACGTAGAGAAACATAGAGAGAGTAAATACGAAATCCAAATGTTCCAGGATGGAACCCAAACGACACTCCAGCATTTACTCGGTAGTGCCTTCCTCACCGCGAAAAGCATCCGAATCGTGGTCGTCCACACACAAATACCTGTTTCCTTCTACAGGTCAGCAACAAAGTGAACTCCACCGGATTACTTCCAACTTCCATACATGGGTTTCAGTGGCAAACACAGTTATTATTTCTCATCCATCGATAGAGAAAACAAGCAGGCTGGTGTCTCTCTCCCTTCTCTCTCTCTCCTTTCTTCTTCTTCTGACTTCTTCAACAACGTCATTACGTCCTTTATCTTCTATTGACGTAAGCACGCCCCACACACACATACACACACACTCTCTATCTTAAAGGGACTTTCACTGAGTCCGTAACATCTTTTTAAATCTTTCCCCTCTGAACCGAAACCTACACCCTCTAGTGGTGGACCACCCCCCCCCCCCCCACCCCGGGGAGAAGACTGTTCCTGTCCACCCCTCGTAATTTTAGACATCTCTGTAAGATCGCCCCTCATTCTCCTACACTGCAAGGAATGAAGACCAGCTAACCTCTCCCTATAACCCAGGCCCTCTGGTCCATGGCGTCCGAGATGCCCCATCCCAGATGCCTGCATCGGGCCCTCTGAAGCTATCCACGTTCCCTGTACGACCGTCCTCAGTGTTGTCATCTGAGTTGCCTCTGTCATCCCCGTTCTGCTTTCCCACCACCGTCTGGGTGAAAACCTCGGCACGCTCCGTACTGCCTCAGCGCGTTCCGTACCGCCTCAGTGCGCCCCTTCGACCTCAGTGCCTCCGTACCGCCTCAGTGGGTCCCGTACTGCCTCCATGCATGCCATACCGCTTCAGTGCCCTGCTGATCGCCTCAGTGCCCTCGGTATCTCCTCAATGGGCCCCGTACCGCATCAGTGCCCTCCGTACCAGTTCAGTGCCCTCTGTACCGCCTTAGTGCCCTCGGTATTGCCTCCGTGCGTCCCCCAACCTCAGTTCCTCCGTACCGCCTCAGGGCGCCCTGTACTGCCTCAGTGCGCCCCGTAACACATCAGTGCGCACCGTACCACCTCAGTGCCCTCCGTACCAGCTCAGTGCCCTCTATGCCTCCTCAGTGCCTTTCATAAGGCTTCAGTGCGTCCTGTACCGCCTCAGTGGGTCCCGTGCTGCATCCGTGCATACCGTACCGCCTCTAAGCGTCCTGTATAGCCTCAGTGCCCTCCGTACCACCTCAGTGGCCCCCGTACCACTCAGTGCGCCCCGTACTGCCACAAGTGCACTCCGTACCACCTCATCGCGCCCCGTATCCCCTAAGAGCGTCGTGTACCGCCTCAGTGTCCTTGGTACCAATTCAGTGCGCTCCATACCCCCTTAGTGCCCTCCGAAATAATCTCAGTGCCCTCCGTACTGCCTAAGTGTGCTTACCAAACCGCCTCAGTGTATTCCGTACAGCCTCAGTGCGTCCAGTAGCGGCTCAGTGCCCTCCGTACTGCCTCAGTGGCCTCCGTACAGCCTCTTTGCGCCCTTTACCGCCTCAGTGCGTCTCATACCGCTTCAGTGCGCCCCGTAACGCCTCAGTGTGTCCTGTACCACCTCAGTGCCCTCCGTACTGCCTCAGTGCACAACGTATTGCCTCAGTGCGTTCCGTACCACCTCAGTGGGTCCCGTACCGCCTCCGTGCATGCCGTGCCACCCCTGTGCGTCCCGTTTCGCCTCAGTGCCCTCCGTACCGCCTCAGTGGGCCCCGTACTGCCACAGCGTCGTCCGTACAGCCTCAGTGCGCCCATACATCCTCAGTGCAACCATTACCGCCTCAGCGTCCTCCGTACCACCTCAAGGCACCCGTACCACCTCCGTGCCCTCAGTACCGCCTCAGTGTGTCCCGTACCACCTCAGTGCCCTCCTTACATCCTCAGTGCGCCCATACAGCCTCAGTGCGCCCTGTACCTCCTCAGCGCATCCCGGACTGTCTTAGTGCGCCCAGAACACCTCAGTGTCTTCCGTACCGCCTCCGTGCATGCCATACCGCTTCAGTGCCCTGCATACCACCCCAGTGCCTTCGGTATCGCCTCAGTGTGTCCCGTACCGCATTAGTGCCCTCTGCACCGCCTCAGTACACCCTGTACCGCCTCAGTGCCCTCGGTACTGCCTCAGTGCGTCCCATAGCACCTCAGTGCCCTCAGTACAGCTTCAGTACGCCCTGTATCTCCTCAGTGCCCTCCGTAACCCCTCAGTGCCCTCGGTATCGCCTCAGTGGGCCCCGTACCGCTCAGTGTGCCCCGTACTGCCAAAGTGCATTCCGTACTGCCTCAGCGCACCCTGTATCCCCTAAGAGCGTTGTGTACCGCCTCAGTGTCCTTGGTACCAACTCAGTGTGCTCCGTAACATCTCAGTGCCCTCCGTAATGCCTCAGTGCCTCCTGAACCGCCTCAGTGTATTCCGTACCGCCTAGGTGCGTCCAGTAGCGCCTCAGTGCTCTCCGTAACGCCTCAGTGCACCCCGTACCGCCTCAGTGCTCTCCATACCGCTTCAGTGCGCCCTGTACCGCCTCAGTGTGTCCTGTACCGCCTCAGTGCCCTCCGTACCGACTCAGTGCACAACGTATTGCCTCAGTGCGTTCCGTACCACATCAGTGGGTCCCGTACCGCCTCCGTGCATGCCGTACCACCTCTGTGCGTCCCGTTTCGCCTCAGTGCCCTCCGTACCGCCTCAGTGGGCCCCGTACCGCTCAGTGCGCCCCATCCCACCACAGTGCCGTCCGTACCACCTCAGCATGCCCGTACAGCCTCAGTGCGCCCGTTACCGCCTCAGCATCCTCCGTACTGCCTCAATGCACCCGTACCACCTCTGTGCCTTCAGTACCGCCTCAGTGTGTCCTGTACCACCTCAGTGCCCTCCATACATCCTCAGTGCACCCATACAGCCTCAGTGCGCCCTGTACCGCCTCAGCGCTTCCCATACCGCCTTAGTGCACCCTGATCACCTCAGTGCCTTCTGTACTGCCTTAGTGGGACCCGTACTGCCTCCGTACATGTCATACCGCTTCACTGCCCTGCGTACCACCTCAGTGCCTCCCGAACCGCCTCAGTGTATTCCGTACTGCCTCAGTGCGTCCAGTAGGGCCTCATTCCTCTCCGTACCGCCTCAGTGTGCCCCGTACCACCTCAGTGCCCTCCGTACCAACTCAGTGCCCTCCGTACCAACTCAGTGCACAACGTATTGCCTCAGTGCATTCCGTACCACCTCAGTGGGCCCCGTACCGCTCAGTGCGCTCCATACCACCACAGTGCCGTCTGTACCACCTCAGCACGCCCGTACTGCCTTAGTGCCCTCTGTACTGCCTTAGTGCCCTCTGTCCTGCCTCAGTGCATCCCGTACCACCTCAGTGCCCTCCGTACAGCCTCAGTGCGCCCATTACCGCCTCAGCATCCTCTGTACTGCCTCAATGCACCCGTACCACCTCCGTGCCCTCAGTACCGTCTCAGTGCCCTCCGTACATCAGTGCACCCATACATCCTCAGTGCGCCCTGTACCGCCTCAGCGCTTCCCATACCGCCTTAGTGCACCCTGAACACCTCAGTGCCTTCCGTACTGCCTCAGTAGGTCCCGTACTGCCTCCGTACCTGCCATACCACTTCAGTGCTCTGCGTACCACTTCAGTGCCCTCGGTATCGCCTCAGTGTGCCCCGTACTGCATGTGCCCTCCGCATCGCCTCAGTACACCCTGTACCGCCTCAGTGCCCTGGCTACTGCCTCAGTGCGTCCCGTA
This sequence comes from Pristis pectinata, assembly GCF_009764475.1. Classification (NCBI taxonomy): domain Eukaryota; kingdom Metazoa; phylum Chordata; class Chondrichthyes; order Rhinopristiformes; family Pristidae; genus Pristis; species Pristis pectinata. Next base: position 31,317,827 of record NC_067432.1, on the reverse strand, counting down.
GCACCTCAGTGCCCTCCGTACCCCCTCAATGAGCCCCGTACCACCTCAGTGCGCCCCGTACCAGCTCAGTGCCCTCTGTACCAGCTCAGTGCCTTTCGTAAGGACTTAGTGTGTCCCATACCGCCTGAATACTCACCGTACCGCCTCAGCGCGTCCCATACCGCCTCAGTGCCCTACGTACCGCCTCAGTGCGCCCTGTACCGCCTCAGAGCCCCCTGCACCACTTCAGTGCGCCCCGTACTGCCTCAGTGTGTCCCGTATGGCCTCAGTGCCCTCCGTACCACTTCAGCACGCCCCGTACCGCCTCAGTGTGTCCCGTACCGCCTCAGTGTGTCGTGTACCACCTCAGTGCCCTCCGTACCACCTCACTGGGCCCCATACCACTCAGTGCACCTCATACAGCCACAGTGCCCTCCATACCGCCACAGTGCATCCCATACCGCCTCAATGCCCTACGTACCGCCTCAGTACGCCCTGTACCAACTCAGAGCCCTCTGTACCACTTTAGTGTGCCCTGTACCGCCTCAGTGTGTTCCGTACCGCCTCAGTGTGTCCTGTATCACCTCAGTGCCCTCCGTACCACCTCAGTGGGCCACGTACCACTCAGTGCAGCTCATACAGCTTCAGTGCCCTCTGTACTGCCTCAACACACCCGTTCTGCCTCAGTGCCATCCGTACTGCCTTAGTGCACCCGTACCACCTCAGTGCCCTCTGTACCGCCTCAGCCTGTCCGTACCACCTCAGTGCCCTCCGTACCATCTCAGTACGCCCCGTACCGCCTCAGTAACCTCCGTCCACTTCAGTACGCCCCGTACCGCCTCAGTGTGTCCTGTACCAACTCAGTGCTCTCCGTACTGCCTCAGTGCAATCCATTCCGACTCAGTTCACAACGTATTGCCTCAGTGCATCCCGTACCACCTCAGTGGGTCCTGTACCACCTCCGTGCATGCCGTCCCATCTCTGTGCATCCCGTATCACCTCAGTGCCCTTCATACTGCCCAAGTGGGTCCCGTACCACTTCAGTGCCCTCCATACCACCTCAGTCGGCCCCATACCGCATCAGGGCCCTCCATACCGCCTCAGTGTTTCCTGTACCACCTCTGTGCCCTCCTTACCCCCTCATTTCACCCTGTACTGCCTCAGTGCCCTCTGTACTGCCTCAGTAGGTCCCATACAACCTCAGTGTCCTCTGTACCGCCTCCTTAACTTCCGTACTGCTTCAGTGTAGCCTGTACCACCTCAGTACCCTCCATACTGCCTCAGTGCATCCCGTACCGCCTCAGTGCCTTCCGTGCTGCCTCAGTGCGCCCCGTACCGCATCAGTACGTCCTATACCGACTCAGTGGCTCCCGTGCCGCCTCAGTGCCCTCTGTACCAACTCAGTGGCTCCCGCGCCACCTTAGTGGCTCCCATGCTGCCCCAGTGCCCTCCGTACCGCTTCAGTGCGCCCCGTACCCCCAAAGTGCATCCCGTACCACCTCAGTGTCCTTGGAACCAATTCAGCGCGCTCCGTACCGTCTTAGTGCGCCCCGTACCGCCTCATTGCCCTGCGTACGGCCTCAGTGCATCCCGTACTGACTCAGTGCCCTTTTGTAAAGCTTCAGGGCACCCCATACTGCCTTAGTGCCCTCCAAACTGCCTCAGTTTGTCCCGTAACACCTCATTGCATCCCATACCGCCTCAATGCACCCCGTACCGCCTCAGTGCATTCTCTACCATCTCAGTGCGTCCCGTACCTCCTCTGTGTACCCTGTACTGCTTCAGTGCGCCCCGTACCACCTCAGTGCACACCGTAACGCCTCAGTGCGGCCCATACCGCCTCAGTGCCCTACGTATTGAATCAGATCGTCGCGTACAGCCTCAGTGCGACCCGCACTTCCTCATGGTCCTCCGTTCCGCCTAATTGTCTTACCACCTCAATGCCCTCCGCACAGCCTCAGTGTGCCCCTTACAGCCTCTGTGGGCTCCGTACAGCCTCAGTGCATTCCGTACTGCCTCAGGGCCCTCTGCACCGCCTCAGTACACTCCATACCGCCTCAGTGCACTCCATCCCACCTTACTGCCCTCGTACCACCTCTGTAGGTCACGTACCAACTCATTGCCCTCCGTACCGCCCTGGTGCCCTCAGTACCACCTCCATGAATCCCGTACCACCTCAATGCGCCCCGTACCGCATCAGTACGTCCCATACCGACTCGGTGGCTCCCGTGCCGCCTCAGAGCCCTCCGTGCCGCCTCAATGCCCTCTGTACTGCCTCAGTGGGCCCCGTATCAACTCAGTGCCCTCTATACCGCCTCAGTAGGCCCCGGACTGCCTCAGTGCCATCCTTACTGCCTGAGTGCGCCCCGTACATCCTCAATGCCCTTCGTACCGCCTCAGTGTGTCCCGTACGGCCTCAGAGCCCTCCATACCACATCAGTGCGTCCCATACAGACTCAGTGGCTCCCGTGCCGCCTCAGTGCCCTTCGTACCGCTTCAGTGCGTCCTGTATCCCCTAAGAGCGTCCCGTACCGCCTTCATGTCCTTGGTACCAACTCAGTGCGCTCCGTACCACCTCAGTGCCCTCCGTAACATCTCATTGTCCTCCGTACCGCCTCAGTGTATTCGGTACTGCCTCAGTGCGCCCCGTACAGCCTCAGTACGCCCCGTAACCCCTCAGTGCCCTCTGTACCGACTCAGTGCCCTAAGTACAGACTCAGTGCGCCCTGTACCGCCTCAGTGCGTCCCGTACCGCCTCAGTGTCCTCCATGCCACCTCAGTCCCCTCCATACCGCCTCAGTGTACCCCGTTCCACCACAGTGACCTCCGCACAACTTCAGTGAGCCCTGTACTGCCTCAGTGTGTCTCGTACTGCCTCAGTGTCCTCCGTACCGCCTCAGTGCACAACATATTGCCTCAGTGCGTCCCGCACCGCCTCAGTGCCCTTGGTACTGCCTCGGTGCACCCTGTACCGCCTCAGTGCTTCCCATACCGCCTCAGTGCGCCCCGTACTGCCTCAGAGCTCTCCGTGCTACTTCAGTGTGCCCTGTACCGCCTCAGTGTGCCGTACCCCCTCAGTGCCCTCCGTCCCCCTTCAGTGCATCCCGTACCACCTCAGTGTGCCCTGTACCACCTCAGTGCCCTCCGTACCGACTCAGTGCACAACGTATTGCCTCTGTGCGTCCCGTACCGCCTCAGTGCCCTCGGTACTGCCTCGGTGCACCCTGTACCGCCTCAGTGCTTCCCATACCGCCTCAGTGCGCCCCGTACCCCTTTAGTGCATCCTGTACCGCCTCGGTGTGCCCTGTACCACCTCAGTGCCCTCCGTACCGAACCAGTGCACAACGTATTGCCTCAGTGTGTCCCGTACCATCTCAGTGCCCTCGGTACTGCCTCAGCGCGTCCTGTATCCCCTAAGAGCGTCCCTTACTGCCTCAGTGTCCTTGGTACCAGATCAGTGCACTCCGTCCCTCCTCAGTGCCCTCCGTAACATCTCGGTGCGCTCCGTATCGCCTCAGTGCCCTATATACTGCCTCAGTGCCTAGCGAACTGCCTCAATGTATTCGGTATTGCCTCAGTACGTCCAGTACCACCTCAGTGCCCTCCGTACCACTTCACTGCACCCCGTACCGCCTCAGTGCCCTCCGTACCGCTTCAGTGCGCCCCGTTCCGCCTCAGTGCCCTGTACCATCTCAGTGCCCTCCGTACCGCCTCAGTGCGTCCAGTACCGCCTTAGTGCCCTCCGTACTGCCTCAGTGTTTCCTGTACCGCCTCAGTGTCCCCCTCACCCCCTCATTTCACCCCGTACCGGCTCAGTGCCCTCTGTACCACCTCAGTAGGTCCCGTACTGCCTCAGTGCCCTCTATATCACCTCCATAACCTCCGTACTGCTTCAGTGTGCCCTGTACGAACTCATGCCCTCTGTACTGCCTCAGTGCATCCCGTACCGCCTCAGTGCCCTCTGTACCGCCTCTGTAACCTCCGTATCTCTTCAGTGTGCCCCGTACCGCCTCAGTGTGTCCCATATCCCCTCAGTGCCCTCCGTACCACCGCAGTGTCTTCTGTACCAACTCAGTGCACAACGTATTACCTCAGTGCGTTCCGTACCACCTCAGTGTACCCCGTAATGCCTCAGATCGTCCCGTACAGAATGATTGTGCTCCGTACCACCTCATTGCCTTCCGTACCGCCTCACTGCCCTCCGTACAGCTTCAGTGTGCCCAGTTCTGACTCAGTGCACTCCGTACAGCAGTGCATTCTGTACCGTCTCCGAGCCTTCCATACCGCATCAGGGCCCTCTGTGCCACCTCAGTACCCTCCATACCGCCTCAGTGCATCCAGTAGCACCTCAGTGCCCTCCGTACCGCCTCAATAGGTCCCGTACTGTCTCACTGCCCTTTGTACAACCTCCTTGCCCTCCGTACTGCTTCAATGCACCCCGTACCACCTCATTGCCCTCGGTACCACCCTGGTGCCCTCCGTACCGCCTTAGTGCATCCCTTACCACCTCAGTGCCTCCGTACCGACTCAGTGGGTCCTGTAAAGCCTCAGTGCCCTTCCTACTCCCTCAGTGTCCCTGTACCACGTCAGTGCCCTCTGTACCACTTCAGTGCCCTCTGTACCGCCACAGTGGGCCCCATACCGCCTCAATGCCCTCCGTACCGCCTCAGTGCCCTACGTACTGCCTCCGTGCCTCCCATACCGCTTCAGTGCCCTCCGTAACGCAGTGCCCTCCCTACCGCCTCAGTGCCCTTTGTACTGCCTCAGTGCCCTATGTACCGCCTCAGTGCGTCCCGTACCGCCTCAGTGCCCTAGGTACTGCCTCAGTGCGTCCCATACCTCCTCAGTGCCCTCCATACTGCCTCAGTGCTCTTCTTAGCGCGGCAGTGTGGTCCGTACCGCCTCAGTGCCCTCCTTTACAATAATATTTTTATTAAATCCATGAAAAAAAGTACATGCATCAATAAAGAGAGTAAAATACTACTGAATCCATTGTGTTAAATCGTACTTAGGATTACAATACTCTAAATCAATAATAACATACAGTAGTTAGTTAATAAAGGAAGAAAAAATTGTAATATTTTATTACAAAAAAATATCCACCCCACTAACAAAACCCGAAGCCATTATATAGAAGCAGCAGCAAGAACAAACCTTAAAAAAACGTAACAGTGTCAACCAATATCTGCGTTTTAGTCCCCAAATCAGAGATTTTGAAAATAATTCAAAAAGAGTCTGCACAGGGTTTGAAAGTCTAGGTTAGATTCAAAAACTGAACAGCGAATCTTCTCTAGATTCAAATATGACATAACATCCGGTAACCATTGTACATTTCCTTTCCATTTAAGCAATACAGATCTCCTGGCTATAAGAGAAATAAAAGCCAGAATATGTAAATCAGAAGCCTTCAAAGCTATATCTTTTTCTCCATCAATCCCAAATAGTGCAGTCAAAGGATTAAGTTTAAAATTTATTTTAAGAAGTACAGAAAAAGTATGAAAGACCTCTATCCAATATTTTTTAAGACTCTGACACGTCCAAAACATGTGAATTAAGGAAGCCATTCCGTTATTGCATTTATCACAGTAGGGAGATATATCAGAATAAAAACGGGATAGTTTATCTTTAGTCAAATGAGCTCTATGGACCACTTTAAATTGAAGGAGAGAATGACGAGCACATAATGATGAAGTATTAACCAACTCGAAAATTTCATTCCAAGTTTCCTTGGAAATTGACATCTGCAAATCTTTTTCCCAAGCGTTTTTAATTTTATCTAGTGGCACGTTACTCATTCCTAATAATCTGTCATAAATATTAGATATTGAACCATCCTGAAAGGGTTCCAAATTAAAGATTACATTTAATAAATTCTTATCAGGACACAAAGGAAAAGAATGTAATTGAGATCGAAGAAAATCTCCAATTTGTAAATATCTAAAAAAATGACTTTTTGGTAAATTATACTTGGTAGGCAATTGTTCAAACGAAGGAAGGTTTCCTCCAACAAACAGATCCTGAAAACAAGTAGTGCCTAATTTGTCCCACTCTTTAAAAACTACATCAGTTATAGAAGGTTTAAAAAAGAGATTAGAGAAAATGGGACTGGACAAAGAAAAACTCAATAAACCAAAATATTTTCTAAATTGTACCCAAATCCTCAAGGCATGTTTAACTACTAAATTATCTGTTAGTTTATTTAATCATATTGGAAGTGAAGAACCAAGTAAAGAGATAATAGAAAATTTTTAACAGAGTTAATTTCGGAAGAGACCCATACTGGACAAGCCTCTTGATTAACGTAATGTAACCAAAACATAAGATTTTGTATATTGACTGCCCAGTAATAAAATCTAAAATTAGGTAAGGCTAAACCTCCGTTCTTTTTAACCTTCTGAAGGTGAACTTTATTTAATCTAGGATGCTTATTATTCCATATGTAAGAAGATATAATTGACTCAAGAGAATCAAAGAAGGATTTAAGAATAAAAACAGGTAAAGCCTGAAATAGATATATAAATTTAGGTAAAATATTTATTTAAATAACATTAATTCGGCCAATCAATGATATAGAAAGTGGAGACCAACTTGATAAAACCCTTTTCACATAGTGTAGCAAGGTGAAAATTTTTTCTTTAAATAAATACTTATAATTTTTAGTAATTGACACCCCCAGATAGGTAAAATGATTTCTTACAATTTTAAAGGGAATGTTAATATCAAATGGTACCAAGTTATTCAAAGGAAAAAAGTTCACTCTTGTATAAGTTCAATTTGTAGCCTGAAAAATGACTAAAGCGAGAAAGTAAAGCAAGCACAGGAGGTAGTGAGACTTCAACATGAGATATAAAAAGTAATAAATCATCAACATATAGAGTAACTTTATGGTTAATACCTCTTCTGGAGATACAAAAGATATCTTTAGATTCTCAGAAATAAATAGCTAAAGGACCTAAGGCCAAATCAAAGAGCAAAAGGCTCACAGGACGTCCCTGTCTGGTTCCATGCTGAAGTTTAAAAGGTTTAGGATTTTGAAAATTAGTAAGAACTCGAGCAGAAGGGGATAAATAAAGTAATTTAATCCATTGGATAATATCAGGCCCAAAATTAAATTTCTCTAGGGTTTTAAATAAGTAATTCCATTCAATCCGATCAAAGGCCTTCTCAGCATCTAAAGGTATCACACATTCCAATATTTTCTTAGAGGGAAAATAAATAATATTCAATAAATGACGAATATTAAAATGAGAATATCGATTTTAAATAAAACCAGTCCGATCATCGGATATAATTGAAGGTATTTTCCAATCTACGAGCTAGAACTTCAGATAAAACTTTAACATCCACATCAAGTAGTGAAATTGGTCTGTATGAAGCGCATTCTGTTGAGTTCTTATTTTTCTTAAGAATGAGTGACATAGAAGCTTCATAAAAAGATTGTGGTAGTCTACCCAATTTAAAAGAATCCGAAAAGACAGCACATAAATGAGGTATACGTAAAGAGGAAAATTCTCCAGGAATTCCATCCGGACCCGGGGTCTTTCCAGAATGTAAAGATTGCACAGCCTTGGCAATTTCCTCGTATGTAATAGATTGATCCAACTGTTTTCAATTTTCAGTGGAAAGTGTAGGAACATTTAATTGGTCAAAGAAGTTATCCATTACAGTATTATCTTTCAGAAAATTAGAACTGTAAAGTTTAGAATAGAATTCTCTAAAAGTATCATTTATTTCTAAAAGATCAGTTGTCGTTTCGCCATTGGTTTTCGAAATTTCTTTAATTGGCTGTCTAGCTCTGGAATTTTTTATTGGTTAGCCAGTAATTTACCTGTTTTATCCCCATGAATATAAAATTGACTTTTATCTTTTAAAAGTTGACTTTCAATTGGATAAGTTAAAAGAAGATCATATTTAGTCTTAATTTCAACTCGCCTTTTACATAAAACCGGATCCGAAGCATATTTTTGATCTAATAGTTTCAATTGATCAACTAAATCAGCTCTTTCTCTCAGCTTTTTTCCTAATGCTTGCCGTATAAGAAATAAATTGACCTATAATAAAGGCTTTGAAAGTATCCCAAACGATAAGACTAGAAATCTGTTCCGACGAATTCTCTTTAAAAAAAAGTGTTTCTCCATAAATTGGAAAAAAATTTTATCAGATAACGTTAGGTTAAAACACCAAAATCTATTTGTGAGGGAGCCCAGGGAAATTTAAACAGAGAAGCACAGGAGCATGATCTGAAAGAGCAATCTCTTTATAGTCACAGGATCGAACTGAAGAAATCATTTGGTTACCAATAAAAAAGTAATCAATACTGGAATATGTATGGTGAACATGAGAGAAAAAGGAAAATTCCTTATCCTCTGGATGCAAAAAAACCCCATGCGTCAATAACCCCAGTTTTCATTAAAAACGATTGAAGAAATAAAGCTGATTTATTAGGAACTGTTAATTTAGTAGATGATTTTTCTAATTTGGGATCTAACCAGAGATTAAAACCTCCTCTCAAGACCAAACAATAAAAGTTCAAGCCTGGTAGAAATGACAAAAATCGTTCAAAAGATCCTGGGTCATCTGTATTTGGAGCATAAATATTAGCCACTGGTCTATTATTTATTTTCCCTGATATTATAACGAAACAACCATTAGTATCAGTTATGACCTTATGTTGGTCAAATGAAACTGTCATAAGAATTGAAACCCTTCAAGATTTAGCTTGAAAAGAATGATGAAATTGAAGCCCATTCCATCGATTAAAAAAACGTGAAATATCACAATTGCGAATGTGAGTTTCTTGTAGAAAGATAATAGAGGCTTTATGTTTTTTAATATAGGCAAAAATCTTTTTTCACTTTAAAGGATGATTTAAGCCTTTCACATTAAAACTAAGTAAATTAATAACTCGATCCATCATAATATTATTTCGATGTAGGTAAAAAAAAGAATGAAGAATGAAGAAATACCGGTAAAAGGTACTACAGTAGAATTACAGATAAAGTAACTAGGCAGCAGATTTGGCTGACATCCCAGAACAGCTTCCGAAGAAAAACCCCCACCCCCCTCCCAACACCCAAAGAAACCAGTTTAGAAGCAGCTGGCAGCTACCTACAGACAGTATAACCCCAAATTATCTCTGCTAATTAACTTCAAGGTTAGTAAAGTTCCAACCCAGACATAACAATGAGATAAACAATGAAACTACAATTAACAAATGTAAAAACAAGTGTTCATAGTCCAATGCAATTTAAAATGTTGCTTTTTCTTATTTCAAGCTATATTGAAAAAAATGATTGACAAAAAGAACAAAACAGAAAAGAATAAAAAAAAGAATCATCCCAAAATTAGTAAGTGGTTACTAGAAATAAAACCCGAAAGAAGAAATATAGGAAAAAGTGTTCATAATGAGGAATGTGAAATCATTCAGTAGGAGTTTCCAGAAAAATCTGGGCTTCTTCCGATGATCAAAACCATTTTTGCGAGCCATTTATAAGTATGATCCTGAGTCTTGCCAGGCATCAAAGTGATGGCTTGTACCCTTTCTGATACAGATCCGACATAACCTTTTTGAATTTAACCCGTTCCTTCATAACCTCTGGTGACTAATCTTCAACGATTCTAATTTGACAATCTTGGAAATTAATCATCCCTCGACGACGTGCCTCCCGTATTAGAAGCTCCTTAGTGTGAAAGTCATGGAGAGAGATGATAATTGATCTGGGTTTAACTTGTGTAGGAGGTTTGAAAAAAGGTATTCTGTGTACTCAATCAAACTTAGGCAAAGATTCTAGAATACCAGGGAATAATTGAGCCAAAAACTTTGCGAAGAATTCCGTAGGTTGATTACCTTCAGTCTTCTATGGTAATCCTAGAATACGAAGATTGGATCTTCTGCTCCTGTTTTCTAAGTCAATAATGTCAGTGCCCTCCATACCACCTCAGTGGGCCCCATACCGCCTCAGTGCTTCTCTGTACCGCCTCAGTGGTCCCGATACTGCCTTAGTGCCCTCCGTAATGCCTCAGGGGCCTACGTACCACGTCAGTGCTCTCCGTACTGCCTCAGTGCGTCCCGTACCTCCTCAGTGTCCTCCATACCGCCACAGTGTGTCCCGTACCACCTCAGTGCCCTCCGTACCACCTCAGTGCGCCCCATACAGCCTCAGCGCGCCCCTTACCGCCTCAGCGTACTCCGTACTGCCTCAGTCGGCCCCGTACCATCTCAGTGCCCTCCGTACTGCCTCAGTGTTTCCCCAACTGCCTCAATGCCCTCCGTATCCCCTCATTTCACCCTGTACCACCTCAGTGCCCTCCATACCACCTCCGTAACCTCCGTGCTGATTCAGTGTGCCCTGTACCACCTCAGTGCCCTCCGTACTGCCTCAGTGCATCCCGTACTGACTCAGTGGCTCCCGTGCCACCTCAGTGCACCCCATATCCCCTGAGTGCGTCCCGTACCAGTTCAGTGTCCTTGGTACCAAGTCAGTGTGCTCCGTACTGCCTCAGTGCGCCCCGTACCGCATCAGTACGTCCTATACCGACTCAGTGGCTCCCGTGTCGCCTCAGTCCCCTCCGTACCGATTCAGTGGATCCCGTGCCATCTCAGTGCCCTCCGTACCACTTCAGTGCACCCCGTATCCCTTATGTGCAACCCGTACTGCCTCAGTGCAACCACTCGCGCCTCAGTGCATCCTGTACCTCCTAAGTGCACCCCGTACCACCTCAGTGCGTCGCGTACCACCTCAGTGCACCCCGTAATGCCTCAGATCATCCCGTACAGCTTCAGTGTGACCCGCACCTCCTCATTGTGCTCCGTACCGCCTCAGTGCCCTCCATACAGCCTCAGTGTGCCCCGTACTGCCTCAGTGTACTCCGTACAGCTCAGTGCATTCCGTACCGCCTCCGTGACTTCCGTACGGCCTCAGGGCCCACTGTACCGCCTCAGTACACTCCATACCACTTCAGTGCACCCCGTACCACCTCAGTGCCCTCCGTACTGGCTCAGTAGGTCCCGTATTGCCTCAGTGCCCTCCGTACAACCTCCGTGCCCCCCGTACTGCTTCAGTGCGCCCAATACCACCTCATTACCCTCCATACCGCCCTGGTGCCCTCCGTACTGCCTCAGTGCATCCCGTACCCCCTCAGTGCCTTCATACCGACTCAGTGCGTTCTGTACAGCCTCTGTGCCCTCTGTACCACCTCAGCGCTCTTTTTAGCGCCTCAGTGTGGTCAGTACCACCTCAGTCACCTCCATACCGCCTCAGTGCCCTCTGTACCGCCTCAGTGGGCCCCATACCGTCTCAGTTCCTTCTATACCATCTGTGCGGCCATATTGCCTCAGTGACCTCCGTACCGCCTCAGTGCTCTTCCGACCACCTCAGATTCCCCGTTCCACCTCAGTGCCCTCTGTACTGCCTTACTGCTCTCCATACTGCTTCAGTGCACCCCGTACCACCTCAGTGTGTCTTGTACCACCTCAGTGCCTTCCGTACCACTTCAGTGCACCCCGTACTGTCTCAGTGCCCTCCATACCACCTCCGTGCACTCCGTACTGCTTCAGTGCACTCCATACCCCCTCATTGCCCTCCGTACCGCCTCAGTGCGCTCCCTATCATATCATTGACCTCCATACCGACTCAGTGCATCCCGTACTGCCTCAGTGCTTTCTGTACCGCATCAGTGTCCTCCGTACAGCATCGGTTCACCCCATATTACCTCAGTGCGTCCCGTACCGCCTCAGTGTGTCCCGTACCGCCTCAGTGCGCCCCGTACCTCCTCAATGCACCCCGTACCGCCTCAGTGTGCCCCGTACCACCTCAGTGCCTTCCGTACCACTTCTGTGCGCCTCGTACAGCTTCAGTGCATTCCGTACCATCTCCGTGCCTTCCAGATGACCTCAGGGCCGTCTGTACAGCCTCAGTACCCACCATACCACTTCAGTGCACCCCGTACCGCCTCCGTGCCTTCCTTACCGCCTCAGGGCACCCTGTATCACCTCAGTGCCCTCTGAACAGCCTCAGTGCATCCCGCACCACCACAGTGCCTTCACACCGCATCAGTGTGTCCCATACCGACAGAGTGCCTCCGTACCGACTCAGTGCGTCCTGTATAGCCTCTGTGCCTCTGTACCACCTCAGTGCTCTTCTTACCGCCTCAGTGTGCCCCGTACAATCTCAGTGCCCTCCATACCGTCTCAGTGCCCTCTGTACCGCCTCAGTGGGCACTATACTGCCTCAGTGCCCTCCGTACAAACTCAGTGCATTCGTACCGCCTCAGTGTCCTCCGTACCACCTCAGTTCTCTTCCTACCGCCTCAGTGGGCCCCATACCGCCTCAGTGCCCTCCGTACCACCTCTGTGCCAGATGTACTGACTCAGCACCTCCCGTACCACCTCAGTGGGCTCCATACCGCCTCCGTGCCCTCCGTAATGCCTCAGTGTATCCTGTAACACCTCAGTGCCTTCCATGCTGCCTCAGTGAGCCCCGTATCCCCTAGGTGCATCCCATACCGCCTCGTTGCCCTCCATACTGACTCAGTGCGCTCCATACCGCCTCATCGACCTCCCTACCGACTTACTGTGCCCCGTACCACTTCGGTGCATCCCATATCGCCTCAGTGCCTTCTGTACCGCCTCAGTGCCCGCCGTAAAACACCAGTGCACCCCATACTACCTCAGTGCGCCCCGTACCAACTCAGTGCCCTCCGAACTGCCTCAGTGCGCCCCATACCATCTCAGTGCCCTAGGTACCACCTCAGTGCATCCCGTACCGCCTCAGTGCCTTCCGTGCTGCCTCAGTGCGCCCCATACCGCATCAGTGCATCCCATACCGACTCAGTGGCTCCCGTGCCGCCTCAGTGCCCTCCGTACCGCTTCAGTGCACCCCGTATCCGCTAAGTGCATCCCGTACCGCCTCAGTGACATTGGTACCAACTCAATGCGCTCCGTACCGCCTCATTGCCCTCTGTACTGACTCAGTGCACTCCATACTGCCTCATTGATCTCCGTACCGACTCAGTGCACTCCGTACCACGTCATTGATCTCCGTACCGACTCAGTGCATCCCGTACCGCCTCGGTGCGTCCCGTACTGCCTCAGCGACCTTGGTGCCAACTCAGTGCACTCCGTACCGCCTCAGTGCACTCTGTACAGCCTCATTGCCCTCCGTACTGACTCAGTGCACTCCGTACCACCTCATTGATCTCCGTACCGACTCAGTGCACCCCGTACCGCCTCGGTGCATCCCGTATCGCCTCAGTGCCTTCTGTACCGCCTCAGTGCCCTCTGTACAGCATCAGTGCACTCCATACTACCTCAGTGCGTCCCGTACAGCCTCAGTGCACCCCGTACCGCCTCAGCACCCTCCGTACCACCTTAGTGCACCCCGTTCCACTTCAGCGCCCTCCGTACCGCCTAAATGCGCCCCTTTCCAGTGGGAGAGGGTAGTGGATCTCAGCTCACTGTGTGTGGGGGTCCCAGTGGACGAGGTGAGGTGATCTCAGTTCACTCTGTGCGTGGGACCCCAGTGGGGGAGGGGGGTGATCTCAGCGCACTGTGTTTGGGGGTCCCAGTGGGGGAGGGGAGTGGATCACAGCTCATTGTAGGTGTGGGTCCCAGTGGGGAGGGGAGGGGATCTCAGCTCAACGTGTGTTGGAGTCCTAGTGGGGGAGGGGTGGGGATCTCAGCTACTGAGTGGGGATCCTAGTGCGGTAGGGAGGGCTTCTCAGCCCACTGTGCGTGGGGGTCCCAGTGGGGGAGCGGAGGCGAGGGGATCTGAGCTCACTGTGTGTGGAGTCTCAGTAGGGGAGGGAAGGGGATCTCAGCGCACTGTGTGTGTGTGGCCCCACTGGGGGAGGGGAGGTGATCTCAACTCACTGTGTGGTGGTCCCAGTGGGGGAGGGGAGCGTATCTCAGCTCAATGTGTGTAGGGGTCCCAGTGAGGGATGGGAGGAAAGGGGACCTCAGCTTACTGTGTGTGGGTTACCCAGTGAGGGAGTATTGGGGTTCTCAGCTCACAGAGATTGTGGGGTCCCACTGGAGGAGGGGAATGGATCTCAGTTGTGTGTGTGGGGGTCCCAGTGGGGGAGTGGATTTGATCTCAGCTCACTGTGTGCGTGGGTCCCAGTGTGGAGGGGACAGTATCTCAGCTCACTGTGTGTGAGGGTCCCTGTGGGTGGCCAGCAAACTGGCAGGAGTTGGGGGCGAAAGTCTCCGCCCCGCTGGGGTGCTGGTCGGGTCTGCTCTGGGCGATCTCGTACCGGGGCAGGGCGCTGGTCATCAACCAGTTGGTGGCCTCCATGCTGTGGTACCGGCTGGCGACGCTGGTGCCGCCCAACGTTTTCATCGCCACCACCCAGAGGAGGTCGACGCACTTCTTCTGGGGCGGCCAGAGGCACTGGGTCTCCGCGGCGGTCCTGAGTCTGCCATTGGCGGAGGGTGGTCAGTCGCTGGTGTGCGTGTGCACCCAGCTGGTGGCCCTCTGCCTCCGGGTGCTGCAGAGGTACCTGTACACGGAGCAGCCCCTGTGGTGGCACGCGCTGGCCACCTACTTCCTCTGCCGGGGATGCTGCCTCCGGGAGGAGGCGCGTCTCCCAGCGGCAGGCGTCAGCCGTGCCGCTCTGCAGGAGCTACCCGGGTTCTACCGGGATCTGATGCAGGTGTGCGGTGCGGTGTCGTGCGGCAAGCGCGTGGCCACTCCCCCTCCAGTCGCGGCGGGTGCCAGGGGGTTCCCGGCTGCGCTGGTGCCGGCCCTGCCAGAGTTGCTGGTCGGGCCCAGGGCCCGGCGTCTCTTGCGGGAGGCGGCGCGGCACAACCCGAGCTGCCTGGCGGACACACTGAAGGTGCCGTTCCGCGAGGCGCCGAGGCAGTTCTTGTACGGGCTGCTCCTGCACACCTTTCACTTCCTCACCCTGGTCTGCCAGCTGGACACACCGTGGCAGTCCGTCTTGCCGGTGGGCGGTGAGGGCGGTCCCCGGTGGGGGTCTGTCTATGCAGGAGTCCTCCCGCTGTACTTCGGGGACCTGGGGTGGAGGGTGTTGCACCGGGCCGTGCCGTGCAACCGATTTTTGAGCCAGTTCACTGACACCCCGGCCACCTGTCACTTCTGTGGCCGGGAGGAGACGGTGTACCACGCGTACGCAGAGTGCGAGAGGTTGCAGCCCCTCTTCGAGTATCTGTGGGGGCTGCTGCTGAAGTTCTGGTTGCACTTCAGCCCGGCGCTGTTGGTTTACGGGCACCCGGTGCGGCGCGGGGAGGGGCGCGTGGCGGATCTCCTGGTGGGTCTCCTGCTGGGCCTGGCCAAGCTGGCCATCCACGGGATGCAGCGGCGGGCAGCCGAGGGTACCGGCAGGTCTGCCTGCCTGCCCGTCTTCCGCGCTTACGTGCGCGTACGGGTGCATTTAGAGAGGGAGCACGCAGTTTCCGCAGGCACCCTAGCTGAGTTCCGCGCTCGATGGGCCCCTCAGGTGTGTCGTGGACGGTACGAACGCGATTCTTATTTGAAGTGTCGCGTGTCGCGTTAACGGGTGTAGCGTCGCGTGTGTGTTTCGTTAGTATTAGTTTGCATTCTCTACCGTAGTATGTTGTTGCTTAGTTTCTTCTTTTCTGTATTAGATGTAGTGTATTGACACTGGTTGTGTTTTGTAGTTCTTTTAGTGAATAAACGTTTATTATTAAAAAAAAAGGTCCCAGTTGGGGAGGGGTGCGGAGGGGATCTCAGATAACTGTGTGTGGGGTGACAATAGGGGTGTGAAGGGGATATCAGCTCACTGTTTGCGCGTGTCCCAGTGAGGGAGGGTTGGGGATCTCAGCTTATACTGTGGCGGGGGGGTCCCAATGGAGGAGGGGAGGGGACTCAGCTCATTGTGTGTTTGAGGTCCCACTGTGGGAGGTGTTGGGATCTCAGCTCACTGTGTGTGGAGGTCCCAGTGTGGGAGGGGAGAGGATTTCAGCTCACTGTGATTGTGGTTCCCAGTGGAGTAGGGTGTGCATCTCTACTTACTGTGTGTGGGGTTTCGTAGTGCGGGAGGGGAGTGGATCTCAGCTCACTCTACGTGGGGTCCCAGTGGGGGAGTGCAGGCGATCTCATCTCACTGTGTGTGTGGGTCTCAGTGGGTGAGGGAAGGAGATCTCAGTTCACTGCATGTGTGAATCCCAGTGGGGGAGCGAAGGGGATCTCAGCTCACAGTATTTGTGCAGTCCCACTGGGGGAGGGGAGTGGATGTCAGCTCACTGTGTGTATGGGTCCCAGTGGGGGAGGGGAGTCGATCTCAGCTCACTGTGTGTATGGGTCCCAGTGGGGGAGGTGAGTCGATCTCAGCTCACTGTGTGTGGGTCCCAGTGGGGAGGGGAGGGCATTTCAGCTCACTGTGTGTGGGGGTCCAAGTGGGGGAGGGGTGTGAAGGGGATCTCAGCTCACTGTGTGTGGGAGTCCCAATGGGTGAGGGGAGTAGTTCTCAGCTTACTGTATGTGGGGTTCCCAGTGAGGTAGTGAAGGTGATCTCAGCTCACAGTATTTGGGGGTCCCTGTGGGGGACAGGAAGGGAGCTCAGGTCACTGTGTGTGTGTGTGTGGGGGGGGGGGGTTCCCAGTGGGGGAGGGGAGGGGATGTCAGAACCGTGGGGGATCCCAGTGGGGTAGGGAGGGGATCTCAGCCTCAATGTGTGTGTGTGGGTCCCAGTGGGGGATGGGAGGGGATGGGATCTCAGCTCTGTGTGTGGGGTGCCAGTAGGGGTGTGAAGGGGATCTGAGCTCACTGTGTGTGGGAGTCCAGTGGGGGAGTGAAGGGGATCTCAGCTTACAGTGTGTGGGGATCCCAGTGGGGGAGGGCCACGGTGGGGATCTCAGCTCACCAGGTGTGGATTTCCCACTGGGGGACGGGAGCGGATCACAGTTCACTGTGTCAGGGGGTCCCAGTGAGGGAGGGGAGGGAAGGGGACCTCAGCTCATTATATGTGGGTGTCCCTGTGAGGAAGGGGAAGGGGTCTCAGCTTACTGTGTTGGGGGTCCCAGTGAGGGAGGGGAGGAATCCTAGCTCCCTGTGTGTGGGAGTCCCAGTGAGGGAGGGGTTGGTATCTCAGCTCACTCTGTGCGGGTGTCCCAGTGGAGGAGGGTAGAGGATCTCAGCTGACTGTGTGTTGGGTCCCACTGGGGGAGGGGTTTGTATCTCAGTCACTGTTTGTGGGGGTCCCAGTGTGGGAGGGGAGGGGATCTCAGGTCACAGTTAAGGAGATTCCCAGTGAGGTAGGGTGGGGATTTCAGCTCTCTGTGTGTGGGGTTCCCTGTGGTGGTCAGGAGGGGATCTCAGTTTACTGTATGTGGGGTCCCAGTGGGGGAAGGGTGGGGATCTCATCTAACTGTGTGGGCATCCCAGTGGGGTAGGGCGTGGATCTCAGCTCACTGTGTGTCCGGTTTGTAGTGGGGAGGGCAGGGCTGGGGATCTCAGATCACCGTGTGTGGGTTTCCCAGTGCGGAACTGGAGGGGATCTCAGGTCACTGTGTGGTGGGGTCCCAGTGGATGAGGGGAGGGGTTCTCTGCTAACTGTATTTGGGGCCCCAGTGGGGGAGTGGAGAGGATCTCAGCTCACCTTGTGGGATGGTCCCAGTGAGGGACAGGAGGGAAGGGGATCTTAGTTCACTGTGTGTGGGTGTCCCAATGGTGGAAGGAAGCGGATCTCAGCTATCTGTGTATGGGGGTACCAGTGTGAGAGGGAGGCGGATCTCAGCTTACTGTGTGTGGGGTTGCAGTGGTGGAGGGGAGGGGATTTCTGATCACTGTGTGTGGGAGTCCCAGTGGGGGAAGAGAGGGATCTCAGCTCACTGTGCGGGGTCCCAGTGGGAGAGGGAAGGGGATCTCAGCTGACTGTGTGTGTGCGTCCCATGTGGGAGAGGTAAGGAAATCTCAGCTCACTGTGTGTGGACATCCCAATGGGGGAGCGGTGAGAATCAGTTAACCGTGTGTGGGGGTCCCAGTGGAGGAGAGCAGGGGGTCTCAGCTCACTGTGTGCGCGGGTTCCAGTGGGAGAGTGAAGGCAATCTCAGCTGACCGTGTGTGGGTTTCCCGTGGGGGACGGGAGGGGACCTCATGTCATTGTGTGTGGCGGTCCCAGTGGGGGAGCGAAGGGGATCTCAGCTCACTCTGTGTGGGTCCCTTTTGGGGGTGTGAGAGGGATCATCTCACTGTGTGTGTGTGTGTCCCAGTGGGGGAGTGGAGGGGATTTCAGCTCACAGTGTGGGAATCTCATTGGGGGGTGGGAGGGAGATCAGTCCACTGTGTGTGGTGGTACGTGAGGGGGTGCGGAGGGCAGGGGATCTCAATTCACTGTGTGTCGATCCCAGTGGGGGAGGGGAGGGGATCTCTGCTCACTGTGTGGTGTCCCAGTGGCGCCCCCACCACCCTCACACACACTGATCACCATCACACACACTGATCACCCTCAGACAGAGGCACCTCTCACCAAAACACACCCCTCACCCTCACACACACACAGCCCTCACACACCCCTCACCCTCACTGACCGGTAACTCACTCCCCCTCCCGCGCTCACCTGCAGCGACCGGTAAAAACGGCCTCCCATGGGGCACGCGCAGATTAACCTGCGTTGCGACGTCACCGGGTGCAGCGGGCGGGCGGCTCTTCAACCGATTGGTCCGGAGAAACGTCAGTCATGGTGGGGGAGGAGCCGACGAATGTAGGGGTTGGGGCGTGGGGGGCAGCGAGTTTGTGGGTAGCAATTTGGGGGTAGTGAGCGTGGGGGCAATTTGGGGCTAGAGGCAAATTTGGGAGTAGGGAGGATAAACTGCACCAACCCAGCACTGTGTCAGAGACGGTGAGAGAGGGACCGTCCACAGGATAAATCCCCTTACACCACCTCTCCCATCCCAGGAGATGTCTCCGGGTGCCCACGGTCTTCCACATTCTGCTTCATAGCCGCTGATCCCTCACAACGCTCCCTCTCCCCCACGCCTCTCGCACCACCTCTTCCTCTCCTTCCACTTCTACCTCACACCTCTCGCTCTGCCTCCAGCTTTACCTGACCCTCCACCTCCCCATCCGCCATACCTCTCCCTAGTCACACACCTCTCCCAACACCTCTTCCTCCCCTTCTTCCTACCCCCACACCTCTCTCCCCTCTCCCTACCCCGACACCTCTCCCTACCCCACCTCTCCCTCCCCCTCACGCTAGCCCCACACCTCTCCTTAACCCGTCACCTCTCCCGCCCCCTCGCCTTACCCCGTCACCTCTCCCGCCCCCCTCCCTCCCTCCCCTCTCCCTACACCCACATCTCTCCCTCCCCTTCTCCCTACACATCACCCTACCCCCAAACCTCCCCCTCTGCCTCTCCCTACACCTCTCCCTACCCTCTCCCTACCCCCACACCTCTCCCGCCCCCCTCCCTACCCCCACACCTCTCCCTACACATCACCCTACCCCCAAACCTCCCCCTCTGCCTCTCCCTATACCTCTCCCTCCCCTCTCCCTACCCCCACACCTCTCCTTCCACCTCTCCTTACCCTGCATCTCACCCTCACATCACATCTCTCACGACACCTCTCGCTCCCCTCTCCCTAACCATAACACCACCCTCCCTACCCACAAATTATCCCATCCTCCATCCCCTACCAACCACCCACCCCGCTGCCCTCAAATTACCTCACCCCCAAATTACCCCCAGCACCCATATTCCTTCCCCACGCTCCGCACACGCTCATGCGGCGGCTCCGCCCCCACTATAACTGACGTGTCTTCAGACCAATCGGGTGAAGATCCGTCCGCTGCGCCCTGTGACGTCACAGCGCAGGTGAATCCGCGCGCCCCCTGTTGGAGGCGGTTTTTACCGGTCGCTGATGGTGGGTGGGGGAGGGGGAGAGGGGGGAGAGGGGGAGTGAATTACAGGTCGTTGAGGGTGAGGGAGGTGTGAGTTACCGGTCGGTGAGGGGGAGGGGGGAGGGAGAGTGAGTTACCGGTCAGTGAGGGGGGATGGGGGAGTGAGTTACAGGTCATTGAGGGTGAGGGGGGTGTGAGTTACCGGTCGGTGAGGGTGGGAGGGGGAGTGAGTTACCGGTCTGTGAGGGGGAGGGGGGTTGTTTTTGAGGTTGAGGGGTGTGTGAGGTTGACGAGTGTGTGAGGGATATTTGAGAGTGAGGGGTGTGGGTGTGATGGTGAGGTTGTGTGTGTGTTTGTGTGAGGGTGAGTGGGATGTGTGTGAGGGTGTGTGAGGGTGACGGGTTGTTTGTATGAGGGGAGGGCAGTGTGTGAGTGCGGGTAAGGATGTGTGTATGAGGGGGAGGGATGTGTGTGAGGGCGAGAGTTATGTGAGTGAGGGGGTTGTGAGTGAGGGGGTTGTGTGTGAGGGTGAGGGGGGTGGGTGTGATGGTGAGGCTGATTGTGTGTTTGTGTGAGGGTGTGGGGCTGTAGTTCAAGGTTAGGGGTGTGTATGTTCGTGAGGGTGAGGGGTGTTTTGAGGCTTTGGCGTGTGTGAGGTTGAGGAGTGTGTGAGGGGTATTTGAGGGTGAGGGGGGTAGGTGTGATGGTGAGGGTGTGTGTGTTTTTGTGTAAAGGTGAGAGGGATGTGTGTGAGGGTGTGGGGATGTGAGTGTGAGGTGTGTGTGAGGGTGAGGGGTGAGTGTGACACTGAGGGGTGTTTGAGTGTGGGGGAGGGCGGTGGGTGAGTGCTGGTGAGGGTTGTGTGTATGATGGTGAGTGGGTTGAGAGTGATGGCTGTGTTTTTGAGGGTGGGGTGTGTGATTTTGAGGAGGGTGAGGGGGTGGGTATGAGGGTGAGGGGGCTGTGAGTGAGGGCGAGGGTTGTCTATGTGAGGGTGAGGTTTGTGAGGGTGAAGGGGGTGTTGTGAGGATGAGGCGTGTGTGAGTGAGTGTAAGTTGTGTGTGTGTGTTAGGGTGAGGGGTGTGTGAGGGCGATTGGGTTGAAGGTGTGGGTGTGAGGGGAGTGAGGAAGAGGGGATGAGAGGGTGTGGGAGGTTTAGGGGTGTGTGAAGGTGTGAGGGGGGTTTGTGAGGGAGGTAAGGGGGTGTGAGCGGGCTGAAGGTGGGCGTGGGAGAGTGGGGTGTGAGGATGAGGGTGTGTGAGAGTGAAGGGGTGTGTGAAGATGAGGGAGTGGTAGTATGGGTGACGGGGTGTGTGAGTGAGAGGAGGTGTGAGTGTTGGGGAGGGTTGAGTATGTGTGAGGATGAGGGTATGTGGTCGAAGGGTTCGGGGGTGTGAGTCGGAGGTTTGTGTGAGGATGACAGTGTGTCTGAGGGTAAGGGTGTGTGTGAGTGAGAGTGGTATGCGGTGTGAGTGGGCTGAAGGTGGGGGAGTGGGGAGTGTGAGCATGAGGGTGTCTGAGGCTGAGGGTTTTCTGAGTTAGGGAAGTAAGCGGATGTGATGGGGCTCTAGGGTGGGGGAGGGAGGTGTGTGGATGAGGGTGTGAGAGAGTGAGGGTGGGTGAGAGGAGGGACAGTGTGAGGGGGTGGCGGTAAGGGTGTCGGGTTGTGTGAGTGATCGGGGGGATGGTAGGAGTGTGAGAGGATGTGGGTATGTGGTGGGGAGGGTTAAGGGGTGTGTGAGGCTGAGTGGCTGTGGCTGTAATGGCACGAGGGTCTGTATGCAGGTGAGGGGGGATGTGGGTGTGAAGGTGAGAGGGAAAGGTGAGGGTGGGCTGGTCTTACCAGAGGGAGGGCCTGAGGTGGGTCCGAGGCGAGGGAGGGTCTTTGGGTGAGGGAGAACCCGGAGTACGAGGGACTGAGGGTGAGGGATGGCCAGGAGGAGGGTCAGGAAGGGGAGGGTCCTGCGGTGATGGGTGGGCCTGGGGCTTGGGACTGAAGGTGAGGGTCTTGGGGAGCAGGACGTTCCGGAGGAGGAGGATGGGGGTCTCAGGTCGGGAAGGCCTGGAGAACGAGTAAGGGGGCAAATTCAGTTTCACAGGGAGGGGGAGTTGAGGAAGTGAGAGCATGGCAGACTATTATCCCTGGAATGAGCTGATGGAACAGATTGACTGGGGAAGGGGGAGTGGGGGGTACATTTCCAGGTGGGTCATTGGGGCAAGTTACTGACGTCATCACCCAACACTGACACAGTGCTGGTGTGGGGGGATTTATCCTGTGTACGGTCCCTCTCGCACCCTCTCTGCCCATTATATTCCTGTACACACAGCCCAGTGTCCTGCTGGAGGAGGAAGTGAAGGGGCCAACAGACTGGCTGTGATGTTGGCCTGATCTGGCTGGTGTTATGTTATAAATTCTAAATAACTCTTACTAACTCCCGTTTCACTCTGCTGATCAACGCTGGCCGATACATGAAGTCATGTTTGTTAGATGCAGCAATGGATTTTACTTTTCAGAGGCACAAGTAACAGACTGGAAGTTGATACTGAGCAATGTATGGAAACAAAAAGGGAAGATTGGGTGAGTGTTGTGGAAGGATGTGCTACTGCAAGAGCAGCAGATAAGAGAGAGAGAAAGCATAGACGACACCTTTAAGGAAGAGACATGATGTTTCCTGGTTGTCAATTCCCTTCATAGGCTCATCCCTGCTGATGTCTGCAACCTTCTCCAATTGCTTTAAGTCTTCGAGTTATCTGAGCTCATCCAATTCTGGCCACTTGATAAATCCACAAACTTATTGGCTTCACAAGTGGCAATTGTGCCAAGGCCCCATATGCTGTCTGTATGTCTTAATCCCAGAGCACAGGTACCAATGTCCAATGATGACACATCTTTGAAAAAATAATGATCTTGTTCCTTTTCCAGCCCTCTCTGTTCACAATGCAGTTGAGTTCCCAGCACTGCCATGTTGCAGGAAGTAGGTGTGGAGCATAAAATCTGTCATACAGCACGGGAACAGGCCCTTCGGCCCAACGAGTTCATGCCGACCAAGATGACCATCTCTGCTTGTTCCTTTTGGCCTGCGTTTAGCCTATATCCCTCAACCTTTCCTGTCTGTGTACCTGCCCAAGTAACCACATCCCCTGGCATATATTGCCCCTCAGGTTAAATATCTCCACGTAAACCAATGCCTTCTGGTTCTTGATTCCCCAACCCTGGGAAAAAGACTGTGTGCGTCCATCCTATCTATGCCTCTCATGATTTGATACACCTCCAGAAGATCACCCCTTTTACTCCTACACTCCAATGAATAGAGTCAGAGCCTGCTCAGCCTGTCTCTATAACTCGGGCCCTCGAGTCTTGGCAACATTCTTGTAAATCTTCTTTGCACACTTTCCAGTTTAATGGCATCTCACCTGTAGCAGTGCAACCAAAACTGAACACAATATTCCAACTGCAGCCTCACCGACATCTTGTGCAACTACAACGTAACGTCTCAACTTCTGCACTCTCTTTGTCCCTCCCAAACACCCCTCTGCCACCCCAAGCCCTCTTAAGTGCACGAAAGTCTGACTTCTGCTCCTTTGTCTTCTGGTCTTCTGATCGACCTGTCCAGCTTCCTCCGAAGTGCAAGTCATGGAATTTAAATAATTTTCAAGGAAGAAATGTGTCAGTGTTGGTCAAATGGCTGTATACTGGACAGTGTGTTTGGGGAGGACATTCACAAGATAAATCCCACCAGGTTCCATAATCGCAGAATTTGTCAGGTGCATACAAGGGGGTTTCTTGAATCAGTATGCACATAGTCCAAAGAGAGGAGAGGCCATGCTGGACCTAGTGTTGGGAAATGAGCCTGGCCGGTTGACTGACCTTTCAGTGGGAGAACAGTTAGGGAACAGTGACCACAATTCCTTATGTACTAAAGTAGCTGCAGATAAGTCTGGACCTTGCAGGAGAGTATTAATTTGGAGCAGGGAAAATTACGAAATTGGAAGGTATTGGTTTATTATTGTCACTTGTACTGAGGTACAGTGAAAAGCTTGTCTTACAATCCGATCATATAGGTCAATTCATTACAAAGTGTAGTTACATTGAGTTAGTACAGAGTGCATTGATGTAGTACAGGTAAAACAATAACAGTACAGAGTAAAGTGTCACAGCTACAGAGAAAGTGCAGTGCAATAAGGTGCAAGGTCACAACAAGGTAGATCGTGAGGTCATAGTCCATCTCATTGTATAAGGGAGCTGTTAAATAGTCTTATCACAGTGGGGTAGAAGCTGTCTTTAAGTCTTGTGGTACGTGCTTTCAGGCTCCTGTATCTTCTACCCAATGGAAGAGGAGAGAAGAGAGAATGTCCTGGGTGGGTGGGGTCTTTGATTATACTGGCTGCTTCACCAAGACAGCGAGAGGTAAAGACAGAATCCAAGGAGGGGAGGCTGGTGTCCGTAATGCGCTGGGCTGTGTCCACAACTCTCTGCAGTTTCTTGCAGTCCTGGGAAGAGCAGTTGCCATACCAAGCCGTGATACATCCAGATAGGATGCTTTCTATGGTGCATCAGTAAAAGTTGGTGAGAGTCAAAGGGGACAAACCAAATTTCTTTAGCCTCCTGAGGAAGTAGAGGCGCTGGTGAGCTTTCTTGGCCGTGGTTTCTACATGATTTGACCAGGACAGGCTGTTGGTGATGTTCACTCCCAGGAACTTGAAGCTCTCAACCCTCTCGACCTCAGCACCATCGATGTAGACAGGTGCATGTACACCGCCCTCTTTCCTGAAGTCAATGACCAGCTCTTTTGTTGACATTGAGGGCAAGGTTGTTGCCATGACACCATTCCACTAAGCTCTTTATCTCCTTGCAGTACTCCAACTTATCGCTGTTTGGGATACAGCCTACAACGGTGGTATCATCTGCAAACTTGTAGATAGAGTTAGAGCAGAATCTGGCCATGAGGAAGTGAAGGGTTAAGAATTGCAACCATACCTATAACTGGCAAACAAAATATATATATGCATTTATATTTCTTTAGCAAGGACCACTAGTTAGGTTGGAATGTTAAGTATGTTAACTGCCTTTGTTTCGGGTAACAAACCATTCTGATATGTCAGACGGTGGAGATACTGAGTGTAATTAACATCGAGGTGAAGACTTGGTCTGAACAATGAAGGGTGATACCTACCTTTGAAAGCCTTGATTATAACTCAATTATACTAAGACAAAAGGTGTGATAGCTGTCTCGGGACTGTTTGCATGGGATGTGCGTGACAATTCCTGTATAAATGTCTGTCTGCCCTTTGTTCGGAGAGAACTCGGGAAGCGACTCTTAGTGAGTGCTGAAGAGAATTCTCCTAGCGGTGCACTGCTAATAAAAGTATTTGTTCGAATCGACCTCGTGGCACTGTGTTATTTACAGCAGACGGAAAGGGAAACTGATTTCGGGACGACAGCCACACAGTCATGAGTGTATAGGGAGTAGAGTAGAGGGCTGAGGATGCAACCTTGTGGGGCACCAGTGTTGAGAATAATCGTACCGGACGTATTGCTGCCTATCCTCACCGATTGCGGTCTGTTTGTTAGTCAAGGATCCAGTTACAGAGTCCTAGGTCTCAGAGTTTGGTGACAAGCTTACTTGGGATTATTGTATTGAAGGCAGAGCTGAAGTCAATAAAAAATAGTCTAACATAGGTGTCTTTACTGTCCAGATGCTCCAGAGCTGAGCGTAGCGCCAGGGAGATGGCATCCGCTGTAGACCTGTTTTGGCGATAGGCAAATTGCAATGGGTCCAGGTTGTCAAAGCACTTCATGGTGGTGGATGTCAGAGCCACTGGTCGGTAGTCATTGAGGCACGTTACCTTGCTTTTCTTTGGTACCAGGATGATGGTGGTCTTCTTAAAACAGGTGGGAACCTGAGCTTGGAGCAGGGAGAGGTTAAATATGTACACAAATACTTCTGCCAGCTGATCAGCACAAGATCTGAGCACACGGCCAGGGACACCATCTGGGCCAGGTGATTTCCTCATGTTCACTCTCCAGAAGACTGATCTTATGTCCTCCACTGTGATCACAGGTTCAACTTCATTGGTGGCTGTCAGGGTGGATGGTGACAATCCACTTCCCTTCTGTTCAAAACGCGCATAGAATGCGTTAAGTTCATCTGGAAGGGATGCGCTGTTGTTAGCTATGCAGCCCGACTTCGTCTTGTAGCCTGCCATAACTGATGGCTGGTCAGGGCCTCTATTTTGAGCCGGTATTGCCTCTCAGCATCCCTGATAGCTTTCTGAAGGTCATACCTCGGTTTCTTGTACAGACCAGGATCACCAGATTTATGTGCAGCAGTCCTCTCCTTCAGTAGGGTGTGAATCTCTCAGTTCATCCATGGTTTCCTGTTTGGGAACACCCGTATTATCTTCTTTGGAACACAGTCCGCCACACACTTGCTG
The DNA here is from genome assembly GCF_009764475.1 of Pristis pectinata. Lineage (NCBI taxonomy): Eukaryota > Metazoa > Chordata > Chondrichthyes > Rhinopristiformes > Pristidae > Pristis > Pristis pectinata. Next base: position 31,291,592 of record NC_067432.1, on the reverse strand, counting down.
ATAAAGTCTGTGATGGTGGTGGCATACTCATCAAGGCTGACAGCTGAGTCTTTGAACTTGGACCAGCCCACTGTCTCAAAGCAGTCACGTAGGAGCTCATCTGTTTCCTCAGACCAGCACTGCACGACTCTCTGTACCGAATCCTCCTGCTTCAGTTGCTGCTTGTATGCAGGGAGGAGGAGCACAGCCTGGTGGTCTGATTTCCCAAAGTGAGGACGAGGGGTGGCTCGAAAGGCATCTTTGGTTGTATCGCAGTGGTCAAGGGTGTTGGCGCCCCTGGTGGAGGAGATGTGCTGATAGTATTTTGGTAACACACTCTTGAGGTTCCCCTGCAATGATGAAGAGGGCCTCAGGATATCCTGTCTCAAGGTTGTTGACTACGGAGTATAGCTCATTGAGTGCAGGCTTCATGACTGTCTGTGGTGGGATGTAGACTGCCATCAGGATAGCTGAAGTGCCTCCGCTAACCGTATGATTGCCTTTGTTACCTTAATGTCCAAACAATCCATTTTGCTTAAATGGAAGGATCCAATACGCCCTACTACTTTTCAATGGTTCTCTCAAACTATATCATGTTTAAACTTGGAAAAGGTTAGGAGTGGTACTGTTGATCCTTCGCTTAAATTTGAGGGTTTGGAGTCCATTTATTCAATATTTTCACATGATATAGATCCCCTTGTAATAACCTTTCAACTCAGAGGAATGGAGTTGACGACATAATATTGCTCTGTTTCTACTGAGAAATTTTAGTCCAGTTTTTTTTCCGTATATTTTTTTTGATTTTTTTTTTCCTTAGCTTAGTTTGGTTTGATATACTGTTTATAAATTTTCTTGTTGTTTTGGGGATTTTTTTCTTTCTTTTATATTTTATAATAAATCTTTTTCTTTCCTTTCATATTATATTCATTCACTAAGAGATCATTGGATTTACAGATTTTTTATGCACTTTATTGTTTTTTATGATTATCCATGCCATGATTATTCTCCTGATGTCTTTGTATTACATGTACAAACATTGATGTTATATATTAAACTGTATTAATTTGAAAACTAATAAAAATATTGAAAAAGAAAGGGTAGCTGAAGTGAACTCCCTTGGCAGATAGAATGTTCAACACTTCACCGTTAGATATTCCAGGCTGGGTGAGCAGGAGTTCACCAGGACCGTCACGTCCGAGCACCATAAGTTACTGATTAAGAAGCACTCCTCTGCCTTTAACTTTGCCTGAGGATTGAGAAGGTTGTATAGCACAGTCAGGTGAGGCAGGTATGAGCCACGTTTCAGTGAAACATAGTCCCTCAGTTCACTTTGGTAGGTCAGTCTTGCCCTTAGTTCATCAACTTTGTTCTCAATGGACTGGATGTTAGCTAGTAGTATGCTTGGGGGGGGGGGGCGGGGGGGGGTCATGTATCCACATTGTTTCAGCCTCGCCTGCAGCCCAGCCCTCTTGCGACGTTTCTGAGATATGTGGCGGAGACTCTTCGTTCTTGAAGTAGAGCCACCAGGCAAGTTATTGTTTAGGGTCAGACCTGTAAGACCTGGAGTGGATTCAGTTGGACTGGGTGGTAAGTACCTTTTCCTTGCTAGACTTTGAGGACCTGGAGCGGATTCACCTGGACTGGTAGGTGATTGCCAATGAACAGACTTGGAAGACCTGGAGTGGATCTACCTGGACTGGGGGGTAAGCTTGGAAGACCTGGAGTGGATTCTGCTGTCTTGTGAGGTAAGTTGTTGCTTCCACACAGGTTTAAGTGACCTGAAGTGCCTCATCAGGTAAGTGCGGTCATCTAGGGGGGCATCGGCATCGGGATTCAGCCCCGAGTGCTCCGTAGGGTTAGGTTTCCAATCTGGAGGTGCCCTGATGTTAATTGGGAACAGCTGTTTTCGGGCAAGTCCACATCTGACATTGGTATTGGTTTATTATTGTCACTTGTACCGAGGTACAGTGAAAAACTTGTCCTGCATACCGTTCGTACAGATCAATTCATTACACAGTGCAGATACACTTGAGTTTCTCCAGAGTGCCCTGAGTTGGCGCGTGGTGGACTGAGGCAGGACGGAGTGGAATGAGTTAGTACGGAGTGGACTGAGGTAATACAGGGTGCACTGAGGTAGTGTAGCGGGTTGTACCAAGGGCATTGAGGTAGTACTGAGGGCACTGAGGTGGCGCAGGGTGCACTTTGCTATTACCGAGTGCATTGAGGTAGCACAGGCTGCGTTCTGGTAGCACAGAAGGCACTGTGGTAGCATAGAGTGCATTGATGTCGTACAGAAGGGTTTGATGTAGTACAGGATGCACTAAGGTACTGCAGCGTATAGCACCGAGGGCACGGAGGTAGGACGGTGCATTGAGTTTGTGCAGGGTGCGTTGATGTTATCCAGTGTGCCCTGAGTTTGTACAGAGCGGATTGGGTAAGTACAGGGTGCATTGAGTTAGTTCAGTGCGCACTGTGGCAGCGCAGGGCGCAATGATTTGTGAGTGTGTGTATGCAAGTGAGTATTTGTGTGTGGGGGTATATGTGTTACTGTTTGTGTAGGTGTGTGTGGGGGGTGAGTGAATGCATGTGGGTGTGTGTGCATGGGTGAATATGGTTGAGTGTGTATGTGTGTGTGCATGTGTGTATGCACGTTTGTGGGTGAGTGTATGTGAGAGTGAGGGTGTGGGTGGTTGAGTTTGTGTGGGCATGTGTGTGTATACGTGTGGGTGTGTGCGTGAGTGTGGGGGTTTTTGTGTGTGTGTGAGACTGGGTGTGTGAGCATGTGTGTCTGAGTGTGTGAAAGTGTATATGTGTGAGTGCGTATGTGTCTGGATGAGTGTGTGAGTGAATGTGTTGTGTGCGTGTGTGAGTTCATTTGTGTGGGGCGGGATTGTGTGTGATTGGGTCTATGTGATGTGTGTGTGTGTTTGTGGATGTGTATGCATTTGGGTGTGTGGGTGAGCATGAGTGTGTGTGAGACTGAGTGTATGTGTGATTGTGTGTGGGGGGGGTTGTGAGTGTAGGTGTATGAATGTGTGGGAGTAAATGAGTTTGTGTGGGCGGGTGTGAGTGTGTGCTTGTGGGTGAGTGTGGGTGTTTGGGTGGGTGTGAATAAGTGTCTGTGGTTGTGTGAGTCCATGTGTGTGTAAGTGTGAGTGTGCGAGCTGGTGACTGCATGTGAGTAGGGGTTGAGTGTGTGCGTGTATGTGTGTGAGTGAGTTTGTGGGGCGGCAGTGTATGTGTGGGTTTGTGTGTGAAGGTGTGTGTGCGTTTGTGTGGATGTGTATAGGTTTTTGAGTGTGTGTGTGTGCAGGAGTGTGTGTCTGTGTTTGGGGTGAATGTGTGAGGGGGAGTGTGTGTGGGTGTGGTTGATCATGAGTGAGAGTGACTGTAGGTGAGTGTGAGTGGGGGGTGTATGTGTTATGGTTTGTGTAGGTGTGTGAGTGTGTGTGGGTGAGTGAATGCATGTGTGGGTGTGTGTGCATGGGTGAATATGGTTGAGTGTGTATGTACAATGGCATGCAAAAGTTTGGGCACCTCTGGTCAAAATTTCTGTTACTGTGAATAGCTAAGTGAGTAAAAGATGACCTGATTTCCAAAAGGCAGAAAGTTAAAGATGACACATTTCTTTAATATTTTAAACACGATTACTTTTTTATTTCTATCTTTTACAGTTTCAAAATAACAAAAAAAGGAAAAGGGCCTAAAGCAAAGGTTTGGGCACCCTGCATGGTCAGTACCTAGTAACACCCCCTTTGGCAAATATCACAGCTTGTAAATGCTCTCTGTAGCCAGCTAAGAGTCTTTCAATTCTTGTTTGGGGGATTTTCGCCCATTCTTCCTTGCAAACGGCTTCTAGTTCTGTGAGATTCTTGCATGCACTACTCTTTTGAGGTCTATCCACAGATTGTCGACGAGGTTTAGGTCAGGGGACTGTAAGGGCCATGGCAAAACCTTCAGCTTGTGCCTCTTGAGGTAATCCATTGTGGATTTTGAAGTGTGTTTAGGATTGTTGTCTTGTTGTAGAAGCCATCCTCTTTTCATCTTCAGCTTTTTACAGACGGTGTGATGTTTGCTTCCAGAATTTGCTGGTATTTAATTGAATTCATTCTTCCTTCTACTAGTGAAATGTTCCCTATGCCACTGGCTGCAACACAAGCCCAAAGCATGGTAGATCCATCCCCATGCTTAACAGTTGGAGAGGTGTTCTTCTCATGAAATTCTGCACACTTTTTTCTCCAAACTTTCCTGCGTCCTCACCACAAAATTCAGCGTCAGAAGTTTGCAAAGGAACATCTGAACAAGCCTGATGCAGTTTGGAAACAAGTCCTATGGACTGATGAAGTTAAAATAGAACTTTTTGGCTGCAATGAGCAAAGGTATGTTTGGAGGAAAAAGGGTGCAGAATTTCATGAAGAGGAGAGGAGAGAGAATATCCTGGGTGGGTGGGGTCTTTGATTATACTGGCTGCTTCACCAAGACAATGCAAGGTAAAGACAGAGTCCTCTGGGCTGTGTCCACAACTCTCTGCAGTTTCTTGAGGTCCTGGACAGAGCAGTTGCCATACCAAGCCGTGATGCATCCAGATAGGATGCTTTCTATGGTGCATCGGTAAAAGTTGGTGAGAGTCAAAGGGGACAAACCAAATTTCTTTAGCCTCCTGAGGAAGTAGAGGCGCTGGTAAGGTTTCTTGGCTGTGGCTTCTACGTGATTTGACCAGGACAGGCTGTTGGTGATGTTCACTCCCAGAAACCTGAAGCTCTCAACCCTCTCGACCTCAGCACCATTGATGTAGACAGGTGCATGTACACCACCCCCTTTCCTGAAGTCAATGACCAGCTCTTTTGTTTTGTTGACATTGAGGGAAAGGTTGTTGTCATGACACCATTCTACTAAGCTCTGTATCTCCTTCCTGTACTCAGACTCATCGCTGTTTGAGATATGGTCTTCAACAGCGGTATCATCTGCAAACTTGGAGTTAGAGCAGAATATGGCCACACAGTCATGAGTGTTTAGGGAGCAGAGGGCTGAGGACGCAGCCTTGTGGGGCACCAGTGTTTGAATGTGCGTTAGTGTGTGTGAGTCTGAGTGTGCGTATGTGTCTGGATGTGTGTGTGAGTGCGTGCGTGGGTGTTGAGTGTTTGTGCGTGGATGTGTCTGTGGGTGAGTGTATGTGTGCATTTTTGTGTGCATGTGTATAGGCTTATGGGTGTGAGTGTGTGTGGGGGTGAATGAGTGGGGAGTGGGTGTGGGTGAGTGTGTGTGTGACTGTGGGTAAGTGCGTGAGTGTATTTGCGAGTGAATGTTTGTGTGGGTATATGTTACTGTTTCTGTAGGTGTGTGTGGGTGAGTGAATGTGTGTGTGTGGGTGAATATGGATGAGTGCATGTGAGTGAGCTTGTATGTGTGTGTGTTGGTGAGTGTGGGAAGTTTGAGCGTGTTTGTGGGTGTGCGTGTGGGTGCATGTGTGTGTGGGTGAGTATGGGTGTTGGGGGGATGAATGTGTGTGTGTGAGTGGCTCGGGGATGATGTGGGTGTGTGGGATGTGAGTGGGTCTGTGGTTGTGAGTCTGTATGAGTGTGAGTGGGGGTATTTGTCGGCGTGTGAGTATGTGTATGTTGGAGTGTAAGTATGTATGGAGTGAGTGTGGGTGTTGGTGTGTATGTGTGGGTGAGTTTGTGTGCGTGCCTGTGTGTCGGTGAGTGTGGTTGTGTGTGGGTTTGGGTGTGTGAATTTGTGTGTGAGTGTGTTTGATTGTGTGGGGTGAGTGGGAAGTGTGAGTCTGTGGGTGTATGTGTGCGTGTCTGTGGGTGAGAGTGTACTTGTGGGTGTGAGTTTATGCATGCATGTGTGTGAGCGTGTGTGTGTGTTTTTGTGTGTGTGTGTGTGGGTGTGTTGGTGAGGGTGGGTGAGTTTGTGTGTGCATGTCTGTGTCGGTAAGTGTGGTTGTGAGAGTGTGTGAATGTGTGGGTGTGCGAATATGTGAGTGTGTGGGGGTGAGTGGGAAGTGTGTGTTTGTGGCTGTGTGTGTGCATGTGAGTTTGTACATGTGTGTGTAAGAGTGCATGTGTTGTGCGCGTGGGTGTGAGTTTGAGTGCGTGTGTGTGAGTGGGTTTGTGACTGAGCATGTGTATATGTATTACTGTGTGTGTATGTGGGTGTGTTGGTGAGTGTGGGTGAGTGTGTGTGTGAATGTGTGGTGTGTGTATGTTTGGGTGTGGCTTTGCGTGGGTGTGCGAATTTGTGTGTGGGGGTGAGTGGGAAGTGTGTTTGTGGCTGGGTGTATGAGTGTGGGTGAGTGTGAGTGTGCGTGTGGGGGTGAGTTTGTGCATATGAGTGTTTGTGTGTGTTGGTGAGTGTATGGTGTACGAATGTGTGCAAGCGTGTGTGTGTCTGAGTATGTGTGAGTGTGCGTAAGTGTCTTGATGAGTGTGGGAGAGTGAGTGTGTGCGAGGGGTGAGTGTGTGAGTGGGGCTTGACTGTGTGTGAGTGTCTGTGTGTGTATGTATGTGTGATTGTGGGGGGTGTGAGTGAGTGGGTGTTTAAGTATGGGTGTGTGTGATTGTATGTGCGTGGTTGTGTTTGTGTGGCAGGAGTGTGTGTGAGTTGGTGTGTGTGAACGTGTGCGTTTGTGTGGATGTGTGTGGGTATTTGTGTGCGGGAGTGTGTGAGTTTGAGTGTGTGTGGGGGGAGTGGGTGAGCGTGAGTCAGTGTGTGACTGTCAGTGTGTGTGTGAGAGTATGTGTGATTGTGTATGTGTGTGGAGGGGGTGCAAGTGTGGGTGTATGAATGTGTGGGTGTTTGTGGGTGTGGGAGTGTAAGTGTGTGGGGGGTGTGTGCTTGTGGGTGTGTGGGTGTTGTGTGTTAGTGTGTATGGGTGTGTGAATATGTGTGGGTGTGAGTCTGTGTCTGGATGAGTGGGTGGGGGCTGAGTGCGTGGATGTATGTGTGTGTGAGTTTGTGGGGCGGGAGTGTGTGAGTGGGTATGTGTGAGGTTGACTGTGCGTTTGTGTGGATGTGTTTAGGCTTTTGGGTGTGTGTGCATGGGGGGTGAATGTGTAAGTGGGGAGTGGGTGTGGGTGAGTGTGTGACCGTAGGTAAGTATGCCTGTGTGTGTGTGGGTATATGCATTACTGTTTGTGTTAGGTGTGTGAGCATGTGCGTGAGTGGATGTGTGCGTCTGGGTGAATATGGATGAGTGTGTATGTATGTGTTTGTGTGTGCATGTGTGTGTATGTGCATGTTTCTGGGTGAGCGTGTGAGTGAGGGTGTGGGTGGGTGAGTTTCTCTGAGTGTCCCAATGTGATTGTGTGATATTGGGTTTGAGTGTGTGCGATTGTGTGTGGGTATGTGAGTTGGTGAGTGTGTGTGAAGTGAGTGATAGTGTGTGAGGGGGTTTGTGAGTGTGTCTGAGTATGTATGTGTGTGGGGAATGTGAGTGTGTACAGGCCTGTGTGTGAATGGGTCTGTGTTGGGGATGAATGTGTGTGTGGGGGGATGACTGCGAGTGGGTGAGTGTGTGTGTGGGGTGTGTGAGACGGTCTGTGTGGGGGGGGGGACTGTGTGTCCATGAGTGTGCATGGGGGGTATTTGTTGGCGTGTATGTTGGGGTGTGAGTGTATGAGAGTTTGCGTGTGTACGTGCATGTATATGCATGTGTGTGTGTTGGTGAGTGGGTGAGTTTGTGTGTGCGTACCAGTGTGTCAGTGAGTGTGGTTGTGTGTGTGAATGTGTATGCGTCATGTATGTGTGTGGGTGTGTGAATTTGAGTGTGTGTATGGGTGTGAGTGCATGGGTTTGAGTGTGAATATTAGTGTCAGTATGTGTACGCGTGTGTGTGTGCATGTGGGAGTGTGCATGTGTCTGGATGAGTGTGAGAGAACGTGTGTGTGAGGTTGGTGCGGGTGTGAGTGGGGGTGAGTGTGTGTGCATGGGTGTGAGTGAACGAGTTTGTGTGTGGGGCGCGAGTGTGTGTGAATGGGTCTGTGTTTGGGGGTGTTGGTGTGTGGGAGGGTTTGTGTGTGAGTGAGTGATTGTGTGTGGTGTGTGTGTGTGTGTGTTTCTGGGTCTATTAGTGGGTGTGTGTGGGTACATGAGTGGGTGAGAGTCGCTCTTTCATTTTGTATTTGTGCGTGTGAGGGGTGTGAGAGTGTGTGTGTGAGTGAATGTGTGTGGGGGGTGAGTGCATGTGTGGGTGTTAGTGCGGGTTAAGTGTGTACGTATGTCTTTTAGTGTGTGGGGGGATGACTGTGTGTGGGTATGTGTCGGCCTGTGAGTACGTGTATGATGGGGTGTGGGTGTTTGAGTTTGTGTGAATGGCTCATTGAGTGTGTGAGAGTATGAGTGTGTGTAAGATGGTATGTGCATGTATATGCAGGTATGAGTGTGTCTGGGTGTGTGTGAGTTTGTGTATGTGTGCCTGTGTGTGTCAGTGAGTGTGTGAATATGTTTGTGGGTGTGTGTTTGTGTGGGTGTCTGTGTTTTTGAGTGCTTGAGTTGTGTGTATGGGTGTGAATGTGTGTGTGAATATTTGTATGTGTGCATGTTTGTGCATTGGTGTGTGGATGAGTGTGTGTGGGATTTGAGTGTGTTTGCAGGTGTGTGTATGTGTGTTTTAGTGTGTGGGGGATGAATCTGTGTGTGGGTTGTGTGTGGGTGCGTGGGAGTGATTGTGTGGTGTGGGTCGGTGAGTGTGTTTGTGTGAGTGTGCGTGAATGAGTTTGGGTGTGAGTTGGTGTGTGTTTTTGTGTGTATGTATGGGTGTGTGTGTGAATATGTGCATGTGGTTGTGTGAGTCTGAGTATGCGTGTGTCTGGATGAGTGCATGTGTGAGGGGTTGAATGCTTGTGAATGGGGGTGTTTATGGGTGTGAGTGGGTCTGTATGTGTGGGGGGGGGTTACACGTGTGTGTGAACATGAGCGTTTGTGTGGTTGTGTAGGCATTTGAGTGTGTGTATGAGTGTGTGTGTTACTTTTAGCGTAGGTGAGTGAGGGGGTGGGTGAGTGTGTGTGGGTGCATGTGTGTGGGTGTTTGAGTGCGTGTCTGGGTGTGAGGGGGGTGAGTGAGTTTGTGTGTGGGCCAGGATTGCATGTGTGTGGATCTGTTTGTGTGTGTGTGTGAGTGAGTGAGCATATTAACTTGCTGAAAATCAATTTAGTTTATGTATTTGATGCTGTTGAGTCATTTGGTAGCATTTATTTGAAAGTCCAACTTAACCCTGAAAAGTTAATGCCAATGGTATCACAAAACTTCCAAATCAGCCAAAACAGTGTTTTCAGTGGACAATTCATTGCATTGCCACTTTCTACAAGAAATCTATGCAGTAACTTGTTAAAATATACTTTATTTTCTGTATTTGATGGTGGCTGAGGGGACACCTGATAGACATTTTTAAAATTATGAGAGAATCTTTTCCCCAGGGTAGAAATGTTAAACACCAGAGGACATGCTTTTAAGGATTTGGGTGGGGTGGGGGGGGGGGGGCGGTGTGGGGGTGAGGGGAAGGGGAGTTTAAAGGTGACGTGAGGGGAATGGGTTACCCAGGATAGCAGTGGAAGCAGGCAGTTTGATGATGGAGTTTAAGAGGCTTTTAGACAGACACATGAATATGGAGGGATATGGATGATGCACAGGAGGAGAACATTTAGTATAAATTGGCATCAAGAGTGGCACAACATTGTGGGCCAAACTGCCTGTCCAGTGCTGGACTGTTCAGTGTAAGAGCTGCAACATCTGCCCTTTGTTGGTGCATTTAGTATTTATTAAGGCTTCCAACATTATTTCAGAGTAAAGCAGTGATTTCTTCCACTAACCAAACTGACTCACTGTATTTGTTGATAATGATGCTGCCTCCTGCACCCTGGAAAGATCAAATGCAGACCAGACAATTGCTTTGTAGTGTACCTCTCTTGCCTTCAAGAGTGCCCTGCGTTTCAAGTCATCCCTCATCTAATTCTTTGAACCTCTTCTCCTACACTGGTCCAGTGAAGCTCAAGGAACAACATCTCATATTGAATTACATTACCTCAATGTACTGATGTGATGAAATGATTTTCACTGTACCTCAGTACATGTGACAATAATAAACCAATTTACCATCCAGCCAGATTCCTGCCTTCCAGATTAAACAGTGAGTTCAGGAATTTCAGATAACGAGCAGAGTCTGAGGAAACAGATGAGCTCCCTCGTGATTGCTTTGAGATAGTGGACTGGTCCATGTTCAAAGACTCAGCTGCCAGCCTTGATGAGTATGCCACCACCATCACAGACTTTATCAGCCAGTGTGTGGCGGACTGTGCACCAAAGAAGATAATACGGGTGTTCCCAAACAGGAAACTATGGATGAACCAACAGATCCACTCCCTACTGAAGGAGAGGACTGCTGCACACAAATCTAATGATCCTGATCTGTACAAGAAATCAAGGTATGACCTTCGGAAAGCTAACAGGGATGCTAAGAGGCAATACCGACTCAAAATAGAGTTCCTGACCAGCCGTCAGTTATGGCAGGGCTTACATGCCATAACAGGCTACAAGACGAAGTCAGTCTGCAGAGCTAACAACAGAACTTAACACATTCTATGCGCATTTTGAACAGAAGTGAAGTGGATTATCACCATCCACCCTGATAGCCACCAATGAAGCTGAACCTGTGATCACAGTGGAGGACGTAAGATCAGTCTTCCAGAGAGTGAACACAAGGAAATCACCTGGCCCAGATGGTGTCCCTGGCCGTGTGCTCAGATCTTGTGCTGATCAGCTGGCAGAAATATTTGCAGACATATTTAACCCCTCCCTGCTTCAAGCTCAGGTTCCCACCTGTTTTAAGACCACCATCATCCCGGTACTGAAGAAAAGCAAGGTAACGTGCTTCTATGACTACCGACCAGTGGCTCTGACATCCACCACCATGAAGTGCTTTGAGAGGTTGGTCATGGCACGCATCAACTCCAGCCTATCAGACAACCTAGACCCATTGCAATTCGCCTATCGCCGGAACAGGTCTACAGCGGATGCCATCTCCCTGGCCCTACACTCAGCTCTGGAGCATCTGGACAGTAAAGACACCTACGTTAGACTTACCATAGAACCATTCAGCACAAAACAGGCCCTTCAGCCCACCATGTTGTGCCATCCATCAAACCACCCTCACACTACCTAACCCCTTCCTCCCGCATATCCCCCCATCCCACACTCCTCCATATGCCTATCCAACAAGCTCTTGAACCTGTCCAATGTATCTGCCTCCACCACCACCCCAGGCAGTCCATTCCATGCACCAACCACTCTCTGGGTGAAAAACCTCCCCCTGACATCTCCCCTGAACCTCCCACCCGTGAACTTAAAGCCATGACCTCTCGTCTTGAGCATTGGTGCCCTGGGAAGGATGCGCTGACTGTCTACTCTATCTAATCCTCTCAATATTTTATATACCTCTATCATGTCTCCTCTCCTCCTTTCCAGTGAATAAGGCCCTAGCACCTTAAGCCTCTCCTCATATTCAATACTCTCTAATCCAGGCAGCATCCTGGTAAATCTCCTCTGCACCCTCTCCAATGCCTCCACATCCTTCCCATAAATGAGGCGACCAGAACTGAACACAGTACTCTAAGTGTGGCCTAACTAGAGTTTTGTAAAGCTGCATCATCACCTCGCGGCTCTTAAACTCAATCCCGCAATTTATGAAAGCCAACATCCCATTGGCCTTCTTAAGTGCTCTTTCCACCCGTGAGGCAACTTTCAATGAACTGTGAATATGAACCCCCAGATCCCTCTGCTCCTCCACACTGCCAAGTACCTTGCCATTTACCCAGTACTCTGCCCTGGAGTTTGTCCTTCCAAAGTGTACCACCTCACACTTCTCCGGATTGAACTCCATCTGCCACTTGTCAGCCCAGCTCTGCATCCCATCAATATCCCTCTGTAAGCTCCGACAGCCCTCCACACTATCCACAACACCGCCGATCTTAGTGTCGTCCGCAAACTTACTAACCCAGCCCTCCACCCCCTCATCTAAGTCATCTATAAATATCACAAAAAGTAGAGGTCCCAGAACCGATCCCTGCAGGACACCACTAGTCACTGCCTTCCAATCCGAGGGCACTCCTTCCACCACAACCCTCTGCTTTCCACATGCAAGCCAATTCCTAATCCACACAGCCAAGCTTCCTTGGATCCCTTGGCCTCTGACCTGAAGAAGCCTACCATAAGGAACCTTATCAAACGCCTTACTAAAATCCATGTAAACCACATCGACCGCACTGCCCTCATCAATCTTCCTGGTCACCTCCTCAAAGAACTCTATCAGGCTTGTGAGGCAAGATCTTCCCTTCACAAAGCCATGCTGGCTGTCCCTAATCAGCCCATGATTCTCTAGGTGTCATAAATCCTATCCCTTAGAATCCTTTCTAACAGCTTACCCACCACAGACGTGAGACTCACCGGTCTATAATTCCCTGGCCTATCCCTATTACCTTTTTTGAACAAGGGGACATTTGCAACCCTCCAATCCTCTGGCACCATCCCTGTGGACAACAAGGACTCAAAGATCCTTACCAGCGGTTCAACAATCTCCTCCCTAGCCTCTCGAAGCAGCCTGGGGAAAATCCCATCAGGCCCCATGTCTTAATATTATTTAACAACTTCAACACATCCTCTCTCTTGATATCTACAACCTTGAGAACATTACCCCTACCAGCACTCCCTTCCGCGTCATCAAGACCCCTCTCCCTGGTGAATACTGAAGAGAAGTACTCATTGAGAACTTCTCCCACTTCTGCCGCCTCCAGGCAAATTCTCCCACCTTTGTCCTTAATCGGACCTACCTTTACCCTAGCCATCCTCCTACCCTTCACGTACTTGAAAAAGGCCTTGGGATTTTCCTTAACCCTACTAGCCAATGCCTTTTCATGTCCCCTTCTAGCTCTCCTCAGCCCTTTAAGTTCCTTCCTCACTACCCTATATTCCTCATGGGCCCTGTCTGAACCTTGCTGCTTATACCTCATGTATGCTACCTTCTTCTCCCTAGCAAGTCGTTCCACCTCTCTCGTCACCCACGGTTCCTTCACCCTGCCATTCCTTCTCCGCCTCACCAGGACATATTTATCCCTAGCATCCTGCATAAGATCCCTTGTTTATTGACTTCAGCTCTGCCTTCAATACAATAATCCCAAGTAAGCTTGTCACCAAACTCTGAGACCTAGGACTCAACACCTCCCTCTGTAACTGGATCCTTGACTTCCTAACAAACAGACCACAGTCAGTGAGGATAGGCAGCAATACCACTGGCATGATTATTCTCAACACTGGTGCCCCACAAGGCTGCGTCCTCAGCCCTCTACTCTACTTCCTATACACTCATGACTGTGTGGCCAGATTCTGCTCTAACTCCATCTACAAGTTTGCAGATGATACCACCGTTGTAGGCCGTATCTCAAACAGCGATGAGGCGGAGTACAGGAAGGAGATACAGAGCTTAGTGGAATGGTATCATGACAACAACCTTTCCCTCAATGTCAACAAAAGAGCTGGTCATTGACTTCAGGAAAGGGGGTGGTGTACATGCACCTGTCTACATCAATGGTGCTGAGGTTGAAAGGGTTGACAGCTTCAAGTTCCTGGGAATGAACATCACCAACAGCCTGTTCTGGTCAAATCACGTAGAAGCCACAGCCAAGAAAGCTCACCAGTGCCTCTACTTCCTCACGAGGCTAAAGAAATTTGGTTTGTCCTCTTTGACTCTCACTAACTTTTACCGATATAGCATAGAAAGCATCCTATCTGGATGCATCACGGCTTAGTGCAGCAACTGCTTTGCCCAGGACCGCAAGAAACTGCAGAGAGTTGTGGACACAGCCCAGTGCATTACAGACACCAGCCTTCCCTCCTTGGACTCTGATAATACTGGCTGCTTCACCAAGACAGCGAGAGATAAAGACAAAGACCCCACCCACCCAGGACATTCTCTCTTCCATCAGGTAGAAGATACAGGAGCCTAAAGGCACCTACCACCAGACTTAGGGACAGCTTCTACCCTACTGTGATAAGACTACTGAACGGTTCCCTTATCCAATGAGGTGGACTATGACCTCATGATCTACATTGTTGTGACCTTGCACCTTATTGCACTGCACTTTCTCTGTAGCTGTGACACTTTGTACTGTTATTGTTTTTACCTGTACTACATCAATGCACTCTGTACTGACTCAATGTAACTGCACTGTGTAATGAATTGACCTGTATGATCGGTTTGTAAGACAAGTTTTTTCACTGTACCTCAGTACAAGTGACAATAATAAACCAATATCAATATAGCTATACAGCATGGAAACAGGCCCTTCAGCCCAACTCATCCATGCTTACTAATGTGCCTACTCTAAGCTAGTCCCATTTGCCCATGTTTGGCCCAAATCCTCTAGGCCTTTTTGATCCACATACCTGTCCAAATTCCTGTTAAACATTATAATTCTATGTGCTGCTACATCTTCCTCTGGCAGCTCGTTCCTGCACTCACCACCCTCTGTGTGAATAAGTTTCCCCTCAGAACCCTTTAAAGTTGTTTCCCCTTTCACCTTAAACCTACGCCCACTAGTTTTAGGCAATGCTACACTGGGAAAAAGACTGCAACAATCCACCTTATCTCCCCCACTTGTGATTTTATAAAATTCTATAAGGCCACCCCTCAGCTGCCTAATTTCAGATTTCCAATATCAACAGTATTTTCTTTTTTTAATTTCAGGTATTGGTTCTTTTGTTTCCACCTCCACTTGTTCCATTGCTATCCTCTTCATACTGTATTGCTGAATCTTTTGTTCTTTCCTCACCTTCAGACTTTTACTGCATCTCAAAACTAGTTTCCCTCAAACTTTTTCCCAACCTGATGAAAAAGTTAATTTAAGATTTTAACTCTGGCTATGTACCCATAAAAGTTGTCAGACATGCTGTATATAATAAAAACAGAAAGTGCTGGAAAGAAAACACATTACAGGAATTTAACCACATTAGAATTACATGGTTAGACAATCTCTCAATAGTTCCAATTAGAAGTTTCCAATTCAGATTTGTGGATGACAACAACGTAGACCATTAAAAAAAAGAATCAAATCTAAAACAAATGGACCTTTTTAAAAGAATTAATGACAACAAAAGAGCAGTAGCTGCTGAATTAGAGAAATATCAACTAATTGCTTCCAAAGGAAGTTATCTTTTAAAAACAGAACACTTTATTAGCAAAGTATCATAAAAGAAACATTTTCCCCAAAAACACCCAAATATACAAATTGAAGAAACATAAATCATAGTTTGTAATACAAAAATAGATTTTAGAAAAATCTGCAAATACATGATGACACATACAACCTTTACATCAGGTAAAATTTAACTAGCAAATTAATGAGTCAAAGAATAGCGCCAAGTTACTCAAAATATCTGCACAAAAGGTTCAGTGGCATTAAAACATCTAAAAGATTAAGGCAGTAGCTTTTGACTAATGAAAATTAAGGAATGGACTATCAAATCC
Organism: Pristis pectinata; assembly: GCF_009764475.1. Lineage (NCBI taxonomy): Eukaryota > Metazoa > Chordata > Chondrichthyes > Rhinopristiformes > Pristidae > Pristis > Pristis pectinata. The sequence continues at coordinate 31,276,095 of NC_067432.1, read as the reverse complement.
ACTGTCATGTTGAACATTGCCTATATTTTGCGGCATGGATGATGGATGCTTCTTTTGAATACAGTCTTTAGTTAGGTACAAGATACCTGTCTCTGTCCTTGTGCCCAACTGGTCCCTGTTATTTGTTGCAGGGACAGTTTCCGAAACTTCTTGCACTTGTTCAGTGTGTAATCTTGAAATAGCTGGGATTATTTTCTTCAAAAAACAAGCATTTTCATCATCAGAAAGAGAACTAATGTCAGAGGCTGCAGAGGAAATGGAGGGACATACTTGTGCAGTACCGTTTGGCATAGAAACTGATTTATGTTGCATGTTTGTAGATGAAAGGGGTGTAGACGTACCACTTGACTTTGAACATTTAATTGGAATACTATAATCATCTAGATGACAATCTTTTCTGTCTGTCTGTCTAAAATTGAAAGTGTCCATTTTACAGGAGTTAGAAGCTTCAGGGTTGAGGACACAATTATCTTCATCTCTCTCAGGAGTTTCACAGATGTCAGAAGATGCCCTGGTCAAAGCTTCAGGGCAGATATACTCTTCTGAGTAATGCTTTGAAGATGGGATACTATTCTGATTGCATGCCATTTGTAAATGTACAAATTCTTCTGAGGGTGTGAGCCTATTCTGTCTGTATGTCCTTTGTAACGGTGCTCTGTCAGAAAGACTATCAATACAGCTGAATATATGTGCTTTGCCAAGAGATGTATGGGATAGAAACTTGGCTGAATTTTGACAATGGGCTACACTAGTAGCTTTGGGATACTTTGATTCTGACATGGCATCATCTGACAAGGAAGAAGCATCCTTGAGGGAAATGCCAGGTATTCCTTTCTGTTTATGAACATCATGAACGTTGAATTTTCGGATTCGGCCTTCGCTGGAGGAGGATTTCTTGCTTTGGTTTCCCTGCATGTGTGCAGATGCTGGGCCCCCTCCATTGTTGTCAGAAACTTTTGGAGCTGGTTCTGAACTTTTTTTAGTTAGTTGTGCTTTGAACAGAAAGATACTAGTAATAAAAATGTTACGCAAAGAAAAACTCATCCAAGTGTTACAAATAGACTGCAAAGTACTGGCACTGACTAACAAAAAAATCAGTGACTAGTTCAGAAAGATATCAAATGCAATATGAAAGTTTGTGCAGAAGATTAATTATTTAACTCCATGTTGTAATTATTAAATAGCAACTCTTTTGAAAAAAGTAGTTCATTATTAAATAGATTGCTGTAATGGTAAAAATTAATTTGAGACTAGAACTAGGGACATAGCCTCAAGATTCGGGGGAGTAGATTTAGGACAGAGTTTAGGAGGAACTGCTTTTCCCCAGACAGTAGTGAATTCTGTGGAATTCTCTACCCAGGGAAGCAGCAGAGGCTACCTCATTAAATATATTTAAGACAGATAGATTTTTTGCAATAGTAGGGGAATTAAGGGTTATGGGGAAAAGGCAGGAAGGTGGAGCTAAGTCCACGGACAGATCAGCCATGATTTTATCGAATGGCGGAGCAGGATTGATGGGCCAAATATCCTGCACCTGCTCCTAATTTTATATTCTTAATTAGTCACAATTCAAAAAAAAACCTGAACATTCCTTTTAAAACATTTGGATGTCCCATTATGCTTCAAAACTACTGAGTTACCATTGGCACCATATCCTTTCCTTCTGGTGCACACAGAACACATTTTAACTGTAAAAAATTTGATTTAAGTCACTGCTGATCTTAAGATCTTGTGCATTTACCCTGATCAATCATACCCATCTAACACTTCACATCATCATTTCCCTTTGTAGCCTATTCAAAATTCATTAAAAAGTTACTTCAAACAGAATAATGTTTCCACATGCAATGTTAAAGGGATAACATTTCCATAATAATGACAAGGAAGAATGTTATGGTATGATAATCAGTGCTAGTATGTTAATTGAAATTTACAAACTCAAATTACATCCAGAAAAAATACCATTTTTATCCCAACTTCTAGGCAGGTAGGTCAAGCAATCATTTCCCATTTTGTTATCTGCCATTATTGACTACAAAGATTATTAAGTCATTAGAGAAACAAAGGACTGCAGATGCTGGAATATCTAAATGAAACAACTCTTCCATAGCTTTAAGTTCTCCGACATGCACAACCTCATCTTCACTGTGGGCACCCCATGGTCGAATTTCTGTTACTGTGAATAGTTAAGTGAGTAGAAGATGAACTGATCTCCAAAAGTCATAAAGTTAAAGATGAAACATTCTTTTCAACATTTTAAGCAAGATGAGTGTATTATTTTTGTGTTGTACAATTTTAGAGTGAAAAAGGAAAGGAGCACCATGCAAAAATTTGGGCACCCCAAGAGATTTGAGCTCTCAGATAACTTTTACCAAGGTCTCAGACTTGTTAGGGCTATGGCTTGTTCACAGTCATCGTTAGGAAAGGCCAGGTGATGCAAATTTCAAAGCTTTATAAATACCCTGACTCCTCAACCTTGTCCCAACAATCAGCAGCCATGGGCTCCTCTAAGCAGCTGCCTAGCACTCTGAAAATTAAAATAAATGATGCCCACAAAGCAGGAGAAGGCTATAAGAAGATAGCGAAGCGTTTTCAGGTAGACGTTTCCTCAGTTCGTAATGTAATTAAGAAATGGCAGTTAACAGGAATGGTAGAGGTCAAGTTGAGATCTGGAAGACCAAGAAAACTTTCTGAGGGAACTGCTCGTAGGATTGCTAGAAAGGCAAATCAAAACCCCCGTTTGACTGCAAAAGACCTTCAGGAAGATTTAGCAGACTCTGGAGTGGTGGTGCACTGTTCTACTGTGCAGCGACACCTGCACAAATATGACCTTCATGGAAGAGTCATCAGAAGAAAACCTTTCCTGCATCCTCACCACAAAATTCAGCGTCAGAAGTTTGCAAAGGAACATCTAAACAAGCCTGATGCATTTTGGAAACAAGTCCTGTGGACCGATGAAGTTCAAATAGAACTTTTTGGATGCAATGAGCAAAGGTATGTTTGGAGAAAAAAGGGTGCAGGATTTCATGAGAAGAACACCTCTCCAAACTGTAAGCATGCTTTGGGCTTGTGTTGCAGCCAGTGGCACGTGGAACATTTCACTGGTAGAGGGAAGAATGAATTCAATTAAATACCAGCAAATTCTGGAAGCAAACATCACACCGTCTGTAAAAAAAAAGCTGAAGATGAAAAGAGGATTGCTTCTACAACAGGATAACAATCCTAAACACTTCAAAATCCACAATGGACTACCTCAAGAGGCACAAGCTGAAGGTTTTGCCATGGTCCTCATAGTCCCCCGACCTAAACCTCGTCGACAATCTGTGGATAGACCTCAAAAGAGCAGTGCATGCAAGACGGCCCAAGAATCTCTCAGAACTAGAAGCCTTTTGCAAGGAAGAATGGGTGAAAATCCCACAAACAAGAATTGAAAGACTCTTAGCTGGCTACAGAAAGTGTTTACAAGCTGTGATATTTGCCAAAGGGGGTGTTACTAAGTACTGACCATGCAGGGTGCCCAAACCTTTGCTTCGGGCCCTTTTCCTTTTTTGTTATTTTGAAACTGTAAAAGATGGAAATAAAGAAGTAATCTTGTTAAAAATATTAAAGAAATGTGTCATCTTTAACTTTCTGCCTTTTGGAAATCAGGTCATCTTTTACTCACTTAGCTATTCACAGTAACAGAAATTTTGACCAGGGGTGCCCAAACTTTTGCATGCCACTGTATCTCCATTTCCTATCATGACGCCCTCAGTGCCCTCCGCTTCTTTCTTGACCAGAGAGAACCAGTCCCCTTCCACAAACCTCTCCTCCCTCTGGCTGAACTTTTCCTCACTATAAACAATTTAACTTTCGACTCCCCACACTTTCCACAGACTAAGGGCGTAGCCATGGGCACTCGCATGGGCCCCAGCTATGCTCGCCTCTTCGTTGGCTACGTTGAACATTCTCTGTTCCAAGACTAGTCCAGCCCCATTCCTCAACTCTTTCTCCACTATATCAACAACTGCATTGGTGCCACCTCTTGCACCCGTGCGGAACTCGACAGTTTCATAAATTATGCCACTAATTTTCCTCCTGCTCTCCAATTCACTTGGACTATCACTGACACCTCCCTCTCCTTCCTTGATCTTTCCATCTCCATCTCAGGAGATTCCTTATCCACCAACATCTTCAACAAACCCACTGATGCCCACAGCGACCTTGATTGCAGCTCCTCTCATCCTGTTTATTGCAAGGACGCGATCCCTTTTTCTCAGTTTCTCTGCCTCCGCCCCCATGAGGAGTCTTTCCACTCCAGGACATCCAAGATGTCCAACTTCTTTACTAACCGTGGCTTCCCACCTACTGTGGTTGAGAGAGCTCGCACCCACATCTCTGCCATTTCCCGCACCTCTGCTCTCACCCCCACCTTTCCCAGACCCAACAGGGATAGGGTCCCCCTTGTCCTCACATTTCATCCCATCAGCCTAGGTATCAAACACATCATTCTCCGCCACTTCTACTGTCTCCAACGGGACCCCACCACCAAGCATATCTTCCCCTTGCTACCCTTCCTGCCTTTCACAGGGGCCGCTCTCCCCACAACTCCCTAGTTCACTCCTCCCTCCCCACACATCCCGATCCCAGCCTGGGAACTTTCCACTGACCCGCCCATAGGTGCAACACCTGCCCCTACACCACCTCCATCCAGGGACCCAAACAGTCCTTTCAGGTGAGAGAGAGATTCACCTGCACCTCCATTAATATCATCTACTGCATTCGGTGTTCCAAGTGTGGCCTCCTCTACATTAATGAGACCAAACTCAGACTAGGTGACCATTTCGCAGTAACGCTTGCGATCCATCCGTAACCAAGACCCGCATCTCCCCATTGCCAGTCACTTCAGCTCTCCCTCCCACTCCATCACAGATATGCCAGTCCTCAGCCTCCTCCATTGCCAGGAGAATTCCTAGCGCAAAACTGGAGGAACAGCACCTCATCTTCCATCTTGGAACTTTGCAGCCTAACAGCATGAACATTGAATTCTCCCACTTGAAGTAATCCCCTCAAACCCAACCCACCCCCCACCCCGCCACCACCACCTCCAACCATGCCTCTTCTTTTTTCCTCCTTACCTTGGACCCATCCCCCAGTGGATCTGCTCTCCCCTCCTCCCCAGCACCTGCTTATCACTATCTCTTACCTGCATCTACCTATCACCACCTTGTGCCCACTCCGCTTCCCCTCTCCTCTTTTGTCCACCTATCACTGCTCTGCATTTCCCTCCTATGTATTAGGCTTCTCCTTTTCCTATCTTCAGTCCTGAAGAAGGGTCCTGACCCGAAACTCCAAAGAAAACAATCTAAGTTTGTCCAACCTCTCCTTATAGCACGTGCCCTCTAATCCAGGCAACAACCTGGTAAACCGTTTCTGCACCCTCTCCAAAGCCTCCACATTCTTCCTGTAATAAGGCGACCAGAACTGCATGCAATACTCCAAAGTGTGACCTGACCAAAGTTTTGTACAACAGCATCGTGACTTCCTGCCTCTTGTACTCTATGCCCCTAGCGATGAAGGCAAGCATACCATATGTCTCCTTTACCACTCTATCTACTTGCATTGCCACTTTCAGGGCGTGTGGATTTAGACCCCAAGATCCCTCTCTATGCGTCCTGACATTAACTGTGTACTGCCCCTTTACATTTGACCTCCCAATGTGCAACACCTCACACTTGCCCGGATTAAACTCTATCTGCCATTTCTCTGCCCATAACTGTAACTGATCAATTTCCTGCTGCATCATTTAACGATCTTCTTCACTGTCCGTAACTCCACCAATTTTGATGTTGTCTGCAATCTTACTAATCAGCACATCTATGTTTTCATCCAAGTCATTTATTTATATATATACACATATATATATCACAAACAACAGAGGTCCTAGAACTGATCCCTTTGGCCACAGACCTCCAGCCAGAATAACACTCTTCCACCACTACCCTCTGTCTTCAACGGGCAAACCAATTCTGAACCAAGTCACTGTGGATCCCATACATCTTAATTTTCCTGAACAACCTACCATGAGGGACCTCGTCAAACACCTTGCTGAAGTCCATGTATACACATGGACTACATGCATCCACAGCTCTACCCTCATCAATCACCTTGATTGAATTTTTTTTTGAGGAGGTGACCAAGTTTGTAAGACATGAGCTGCCCTCACAAAGCTAAAAATCAGAATGTTACATACAATTTTGCAAACTGTCATACATACCAGGGTGGATTTCAGCTTTATCACGCTTTCGATTTGGAAGAGGTGTTTCTATAGCTTTGGCTATTGCAGCCAATTTGCTAGCAGCATTCATGATCCTCTTTTCAGCACTGTAAAGAATTTCAGTTTCAATGTAAACTACCAGTGTCCTTAAACAGATACTTGAGCCCATAAATTCTAAATCATCCAATTCCTATTTCAGCAATGAATTCTTACAGAATCATACAGCACGGAAATGGACCCTTCTTACCCACCATGTCCATGCTAACAATGATGTCCATCTATGTTAATCCCATTTGGCCCATATCCATTTATACCTTTCCTATCCAAGTACCTGTCAAAAAGCTTTTAAAATGATGTAATTTTATCTGCCTCTACCTCTTCCTCTGGCAGCTCGATCCAGATATTCACCACCCCGTGTGAAAAAAGTTGTCCCTCAAAAATCCTTCAACCTTCTCCCCTCTCATTTTAAGCCTTGATTCTCATGGGAAAAAGACTCTAACTACCTATCCGATCTCTTCTTATAACTATTGCCCTCTGTTTCCAGGCAACATCCTGGAGAATCTCTTCTACACCCTATTGATACCACATCCTTCCTGTAGTGTGGCAACCAGAACTGTACATAATACTCCAAGTGCCATCTAAAGAACATTTTGCACAACTGTTGCATGGCATCCCAACTCTTAAATTAAATGCCTCAGCATACAAAAGCAAGCATAGCAAAAGCCTTCTTTATTACCCTATCTGCCGTGTCACCATTTTCAGGGAGCTGTGGATTTGATCCCTAAGGCCCCTCTGTACATCAACACGAAGGTCCCTGCCATTTACTCTATATGTACGACCAGAATTTGACTTCACAAATTGCATTACCTCATACTTGTCTGGATTAAATTCCATCTGGTATTACTTCTCCCAACTTTCCAGCTGATCTATGTTCTGCTGTATCCTTAGACAACCTTCTTTGCTATCCAGGACCCCACCAACTATCATGTTGTCTGCAAACTTATTAATCAGAGCAACTATATTCTCATCCAAGTAATTTACTTATATAACAAAAGTCCCAGTCCTGATCCCTGCAATACACCTCTTGTTGCAGACTTCCAGTCAGAAAAAAAACACACCCACCATTACCCTATGCCCTGCATCAGCAAGCCAATTTTGAATCCAGTTTCCAATACTCCTCAGATCCCTTGGCCTTAAACTTTTGTATCAGTCTATTATGCGGGACCATGTCAAAAGCTTTACTAAAGTACACGTAAACCATGTCTATTGCTCTACCCTCATCAATCTTCTTCATCAGTTTCTTAGTTAAAAGGATCAGATTATTACCAAGGAGAGCAGTTGTCAGGAACAAATAAATGGGCTGAATCTGGCTTTATAGCTAGTAGTTCCACAGGGAGTCACCAGTTGTCAGTAGCTCATGGGTCAGCTCATCTCAGACTTCAGCGTTTGACTGAGCATACGAGTATAAGCTGGAGGTCAAGTGCTGGTGAACCTGGTCTCCTACTTTGCCACTGCACTCTCCACTAAGTGCAACATCAGAGAAATGCTAGCTGAAAAGAGTGTTCACATATACATCACACCGAGCTCTATGCTACACTGGTCAGTGGCTCTGTGGTAAAGTTAAGTACAGGCATGAGTTCAAGCTGTTAAGTTCGAGACTTTTAAAAATATTTAAATTTGTATGGTATTTAGTTCTGAGAATCAAAGTGGTAACGCTCTGGATCGGGCTATCATTAAAGCCTTGACTGTAGATAACATTATTCCTTTAACAAGGCTTTGTATTGTTTCATATCTCCACAATTTCTTCAAATAAGCGTTGCAGTCTTTAATTTACTGGTAATCACATCAAACAATATTCTGATAGAAACTGCCACATTTTTACCCTTCATTCTTTCCACCATCAGCCAGGAGTTGATGGAGACAGGTCAAATAGTACTTCCGCATTTTTCGTGCAGTCTGTTGACGTTCTCTTAATACTTCTGCACGAATCATTTCAGCTGCTCGTACCTTGCTCTCCTGAATGTAGCACAGCATATCTTCTGGAAAAAGCAAGCAAATCTCTCAGGATACAGGGTCAAATTATCCCAAAATCTATAAATGTCAATCTCAGAAAAAAATGCATTCATACAGTACCTATTACAAGGTCAAGACATTCCAAAGTGTTACACATTCAATGACATATCTTCAGATCATATTCATTGCTAACATGAAAACACCCAAAGTGCATATTGCAAGATCCGCTAAAGGACTGACATGATCTGCTTTTCGTGACACGGTTTGAGAGATTAACATGAACTGGGAGAACTTGACTACTCTCCTGCTCTTCCATGAAGGTGCCTAGGTATCTTTAATGCCAAACCGACAAGACAGTTACAACCCAGAATTAGCATTGGCATAATTCCTACTGGTACTGCACTGAAAGGTCAATCTGAAAATATGCCTCTGGAGTAGGGCTTGAACTTGCAATCACCTCAGAAATCAGAGTTCCAATACTTTAATATACAATAAGCTAAATCTGCCACTTACTGAATGAAAGCTAAATTTGTTTTCATAAAGCATTTTACTATGTTGAAAGATCTTTAAGAATACCACATTGACTTATTTTTGAAATACTGCCATGTTTTATCACTAAATGTGCACTTATTTTCAAATGAGGTCCCAGAAACATAATTTGCTAAGTATTGTTCAGGTGCTCCTACTACAGTACTCTGATTTGAGCCACTTGAAGAACTGTGCCTCAAACAACTGGTAAGATGTCTGTTCAAGATTGGATATGGAGTTGAACTCAGGTTCATATCTACATAAGAAAATACTTCCAATGCAGATAAATTTAAATACTGAAATATTTTGGAAAAATAGAAGATTACTTGGTAATGCTCTTCAAAAATTGCCAGTGTTCAAATTTACCTTCACCACAGAAAATTAGGAAGGAAACATAAGAAATCTAAAAAGTGTTTGGTAAATTACATCTAAAATGATTTGATCACTCACTATTATTATAACAATGTCAATACGCTGAACTACAATTATGGCCAACAAAATACACTTCGAAGTAAACTGTGTAGTTTGGAATTTGTTGCATAGTGCCCACTTACATGGTCATCCATCCAGTAAATAAATATAAAATTTAAGATATTGACTACAGCATTTCAACTAAATGATTTATTTTAAAAAGCAACATGAAATGTTAAATCAATATATTGCAAATATTAAACCCATTTTAACGATTATGTAATGACAATTCACTTGATAACCATTAGTCAGCAACTGCATTATCGTTCTATTATACAACAAGCAGAATGACTCAAGGCAAACTAATGCCTTTTTTTGATTACTAGTCTTCCTCTTACCAAGATGAGGACACAAATTAAATTTAAGGTAGATACCTCTAATTTTGTCCACAGCCCTCAAATACTGATGACGAATTTCTTCCAATCCTTTTGTAGAGATCAACTTTGATGAATTTTTAGAACTCCACTTTTGCTGTAAACTGAAATCAAGCAAAAAAAAGTCAAATCCATCTCAATTAATGTTACACAGAACAAGGAGGCATGAAAACTATAAATGGTGTTCAGGTCATTTTCAAACTCCTCGTAGGTGATCTGATCACATCTGCCAGAACCAAATTTTAAACACAATTCTTCTGGTGGAATATGGAAATTAGCACTTCTGTGATCTGACCATAAGCATCTAGTAGCAGCTTCGATGTTACAGTCTAAGCAGACAATTGACCTTATCTTTGCCGGCATCTGCATTGAGTACACCAATTGCACTAGTTATTGCTTGGAATAAGATTTCCCAAAACTTACCACTTAGAGTCATACAGCATGGAAACAGGCCCTTTGGCCCAACTTGTGCATGCTGACTGTGTTGCCCAGACAGCTCGTCCCATCTGCCGGCATTTGGCTCATAGCCCTCTAAACCTCTCCTACCCCTGTACTTATATAGATGTTGCTAAACGTTGCTATTGTGCCCACATCAATCACTATTTCTCACAGCTCATTCCAAATACACACCATCCATTGAATGAAGCAGCTGCCTCGATGTCCCTTTTAAATCTCTTGCCTCTGATCTTAAACCTATGCCCTCGTTTTCAGCATCCCCTCCCTTGGAAAAAGACTATGTGCTGTCATCCTGTTTATATCCCTCATGATCTTATATACCTTTATCAGGTGGCCCCTCAATCTCCTACGTTCCAGGAAATAAAGTCCTAGTCTATGCAACCTCTCCTTGTAATTCAGGCCCCCAAGTCCAGGCAACATCTTGGTAAATCTTTTCTGGCAATCTTTCTAGTTTAATAACATCTTTCATACAGCTCCTGACTATGGAAGCCTCAACTTAAAAAAAACTGAAAACTTAATGAAAAACATCTGGAGATTATCTGCAAATTATTGTGGTTGAACAATATATTTTCAATTTAGTACAAGAATAATCTCACATGATGGTTAAACATTGCCAGTCACAATTAGAATTGCATGTGTAAGAGTTCCCTCTCAAACGTTCGGCTGGCTATTGTGCAAGCGTGGGGATATAGCTTGCATAACTGAGCAACCTTAACTCATGTTGTTAACTAGGTAGAGTGGCTGATGAAATTACTGCTTTCCCATCAAAGAAATGGGAAGAAGTTTGTCCCACTAATCAGCACGTTGCTTATTTCAAACATGTTGCACTGCAGTGATGCAGGAAGTGCACGAGATAGATTGTTATCCACATAACACAAAGGACAAGTATTAAAATATGCAAATTATATCTGGAAAACCTATCAGGATAAGATTAAAATCATAGAACAGTACAGCTTCCTATGTTTATCAGAAGCTTCAATACTATATATTATCATTCATATATTGGTTCCTATCCAAAATCTTATACAAACTTTCCCTTGCAGGATATAAAGAGGAAACATGTTCATCATTGGATGTATGCCTTCAACTTGCAAAGTTCCGGAATACTCTCGGTATAGAGAGCTGATAATAAACATATGTTGGGAAGTCAGTATAGCTAACACATATAATCCTGGAGTCTATCAACAAAATAGGAGCTGGAATCAAGGAAAACAGGTATTGAACAAACAGCTGCCATACACTGAAACTAATTCTAATCCAGGCTCTCTGAATTATTGCAAGTCCGTTAATTTCTCTCTGTTGAGGTCATGTAGAGCTAAATAAACTTATCATTCCGTATAGGCAAAGATAAAAGGAAGCTCCGATCCAGCCCAAAGTCTTGCAGACTCTGCTCCCCCTCCACCCTGCAAAAAATCTGTTTTGGCAAATTAATCATAGAATCATAGCACAATACAGGCCCTTCAGCCCACAATGTTGTGCCGACCTTTAAACCTCGTCTAAAACAAACTAACCCCTTCCTCCCACATATCCCTCTATTTTAAATTCCTCCATATGCTTATCTAGCAATCTCTTAAATTTGACTCCACCACAACCCCAGGCAGCGTATTCCATGCCCCAACCACTCTCTGGGTAAAAAACCTTCCTCTGATATCTCCCTTGAACTTCCCACCTATTACTTTAAAGCCATGCCCTCTTGTATTGAGCATTGGTGCCCTGGGAAGGAGGCGCTGGCTGTCTACTCTTATCTATACATCTTAATATTTTGTACATCTCTATCATGTCTCCTCTCATCCTTTCTCTCCAAAGAGTAAAGCCTTAGCTCCCTTAGTCTTTCCTCATAATGCATACTCTCTAAACCAGGCAGCATCCTGGTAAATCTCCTCTGCACCCTTTCCAATGCTTCCACATCCTTCCTATGAGGTGACCAGAACTGGACACAGTACTCTTAAGTGTGGTCTAACCAGAGTTTTGTAGAGCTGCATCATTACCTTGCGGCTCTTAAACTCGATCCCACGACTTATAAATGTTAACATCCTGATTGTGTTAAGAAGCTTTCTTAACTACCCTATCCACCTGTGAGGCAACTTCCAGGGATCTGTGGATATGAACCCCCAGATCCCTCTGCTCCTCCACAATCCCCAGAATCCTGCCATTAACTTTGTACTCCTCCCTGGAGTTTGTCCATCCAAAGTGTACCACCTCACACTTCTCCAGATTGAATTCTATCTGTCACCTCTCAGCCCAGCTCTGCGTCCTATCAATGCCCCTCTGCAATCTTCAACAATCCTCCACACTATCCACAGCACCACCAACCTTTGTGTCGTCTGCAAACTTGCCAACCCACCCTTCTATCCCCTCATCCAAGTCATTAATAAAAATCACGAAAAGCAGAGGTCCCAGCACCGATCCTTGTGGGACACCACTAGTCACAGCCCTCCAATCTGAATGCACTCCCTCCACCACAACCCTCTGCTTTCTACAGGCAAGCCAATTCTGAATCCACACGGCCAAGCTTCCCTGGGTCCCATGCCCTCTGACCTTCTGAAGCAGCCTACCATGTGGAACCTTGTCAAACGCCTTACTAAAATCCATGTAGACCACATTTACTGCACTACCCTCATCAATCTGCCTGGTCACCTCCTCAAAGAACACAATCAGGCTTGTGAGACATGATCTGCCCTTTACAAAGCCTTGCTGGCTGTCCCTAATCAGACCATGATTCTCTAAATGCCCATAGATTCTATCTCTAAGAGTCCTTTCCAACAGCTTACCCACCATAGACGCAAGGCTCACTGGTCTATAATTCCCTGGACTATCCCTACTACCTTTTTTGAATAAGGGGACAACATTTGCCACCCTCCAATCCTCCGGTACCATTCCCGTGGACAACAAGGACTCAAAGATCCTAGCCAATGGTTCAGCAACCTCCTCCCTCACCTCGTGGAGCAGCCTGGGGAATATTCCGTCAGGCCCCGGGGACTTATCGGTCCTAATATTTTCTAACAGCTCCAACATATCCTCTTTCTTGATATCCACATGCATTAACCTTACCAATACTGTCCTCAGCGTCATCAATGCCCCTCTCCTTGGTGAATACTGAAGAGAAGTATTCATTGAGGACATCACCCACTTCCACAGCTTCCAGGCACATCTTCCCACCTTTGTCTCTAATTGGTCCTACCTTTACTCTCGTCATCCTTCTGCTCTTCACAAGTCATTTTGAACAAAGAAGCTAAAACATAAATTTTGCAAAGCAAAATCCACAATAATACATAAAAAAGATGGGAATTTTTTTGAGAGAAAAATAACATGGCATCAAAATGTCTAGGTTGAGCGAGGATGGTCATCAACTTTATAGAAACTGGTTTTATTATAAAACGAACCTGTGAAGTAATAAAACACTCAGCAAATTAACATTGCAATGTTTTCTAAGAAAGATAATGCATTGGTTTACAAACATACCTAGAATTTGTTTTAATAGTGATTGATTTGTTTTCTTTCAATCTTTTCAAAAGATCATCCTTTTCATTTTGCATGAGCTTTATTGTTCTTTCATGTTCTTCTGTGAAATGTTACAGAAGAATTCCAGAATTCATTTTTGATCAAAACACAGGGTCATATACTTTTTTGTGAACTTATGTCTATAAAATAAATTAAAATTAGTAACTCAAGTGAAAAGTCTACTAAAAATTAATTTCTTAACTGCATAAAGCCAGATTTGTTTGCTCAAAGCTGCAGAAAATAAGTCACATTCTTGTCATTTTCTTACACAAGGCTGTGCAAACTGTGGCGTTGTCACTTACTAAGAATCAAGAGTGGTGAATTTGTTGACGTTAAAAAAAATCTGAAGCCAAAATGATACATCAGTTGGTCAATTTTCTCAAGGCACCAGTATCTTCCTTATGTATATAGTATTCTTTAAATATCTGCCATTTTACAGAATATAGAACAATACAGCACTGGAACAGGCCCTTCGGCCCACAATGTCTGTGCCAAACACAATTTCAAATTAACCCAAATCTCTTCTGCCTGTACGTGATCCATATCCCTCCATTCCCTGCAGAGTCATGTGTCTAACAGCTTCTTAAATGCAAAGGGATAAATCTTGCTTATCAAGTTAGTGTATGGCTATTTTCTCAAGTTGGTGTATTTTCCAACAAAGCATCTAGGCCAAAGACCGGACAGGCAGAGGCAGCGGTAATTAATATCTCCAAAGAATATCTGTAGAAACAATAAAGTAGTGGGGATATCGTGGTGTGATATTTTCCCTAATATACTATTAGCCTAGCCACTCAAATTGATTAAAACATCAATTCTCTGGAAAAGATTGCTAGTTGCATCAGGTAATTCAGCTGTTGTGAAGTTTTAACATACTGATCACATTAATTTCCATTTAATAACCAGTAACAGAATTAAACATTTCGTAACATGGCGCAGGAGCATTACTAAATAAAGTTTGACTTCAAGCAAGATCAGGCGCTAATCAGGAAAGATGACCAAGAACATTGATCAAAGAGTTCGGTTTTGAGGTTCATCTAAAAGGAGGTAAGAGACAGTAAGGAGCACCATTTAGGGAAGGAATTCCAGAACATGGGAAAAACTAATGCTAATGCATTTTCATTGGGAAGCACTCATGAAATAATTTTGAAATCAGTAAATGATACTGACTCAATACTGCAAAGGAATTAAGTACAAACAGATCTTAATTTGCTAAAACTCAGGTACAACAACAACAACCAGTGTATGGAAATTACTGGATGCAAGAACCGAACTTTCAAAACTTTGCTCAGACTATCCCTGACATATTGCAAGCAGAATTGTATACGTGGGAAGCACCAACACAGTGTGAATTTGTAGCTCCCGCTGCGGACAATCTAAAGCCCCAAGAGAAATAACCAGGGAACTTCAATGAAAACAGTGGAAAGTAAATATAGAGACCTCAATAACCCAATGGTTGTACATACTTCTCCCACCTCCTCAGTATCAGCAACTCCAGTCTCAAGTGAATGAGACTTGCAACTGACCTTTAAGGTGTCGTACATCGATTTTGTGTTCATCAACAGTGAGCTGAAGCTGCTGACCCATTTTATCCAGCTTTTCCTTGAGCTGCTGACATTCTTGTTGCAATTTCTTTACCTGCAGGTTGCTTTGTTTCTCACATGGCTGATATTCAGGATTTAAGTTTTGCTTTCCAGAAACTTGATCTGTACGATAAATTTTCAATAGGAAAAATTCACGAATTTTCACTACTATTTTTAAAAGAAACTGCACCTTTTAGCTTTTGGATCATTTTCTTATACAAGTATTCATTAAATCCACAAGGTTAAAAGCACAGCTACAACTCTGAGATGGATAAGAGTGCAATTTAATTTCTTTTAAATACACCCTAAACTTTTGTTCTCATGGTGAGAGCACAAACAATGGAACTTCTCCATTGCTCTTCAGATATTCTATATTTTAACTTGGAGTCAGATGTCATGAAAATCTTTGTCTCACTGAAACAAATCAAATGGGCTCTTTGACAAGATGAACAGTTGTATTAAAATATTAACCATTTTTAATTGTTGAATAAAAATAACTGAAATACCGCATTTGATTTCCTTCTGCTGGGTGGTGGTGTTCAACTTGTACTGCAAATGATCTAGTTCTTGTTTGAGCTGAAATTCTGATAACTCAAGTTTCCTGAGCTGTGCCTCCTTTTCAGTTTTATATTCTTTATGTTGCTTTTCTATTTCTCTTAATGTATTTTGCAGATCCAATTTATTCTCCTGAAGGAAACAAGGCATTCAAAGTATAAATAATTTTACATATTTTACGTTAGAATTAGAAATATACACACAAACTCTCTTTTTGCCATCTTAAAGTCCATATCTGAAAGGGACAAATTAACATGATGCCTCGCACAGTCTGTCACAAATATGTAAACATACTTACTAACAGTAATGCTTTCAATACAGGAAACATCATTGTGATTTTCTAAGTGTGAAGGGAGATTGGAAGTGAAATCAGCAAACACAACAAACCTTGCAAAACCACTCCATCGGGGTGTGCAACGGGGCGTTCCTTTGGCAGGAAAAACAGCAAGCCCCAGTGATGTTTTTAAGAAAACTCATTTAGGGTACAACATTTTCCGAATTGTCTACATAAAGTTACTTTGCATTACCTCTTTGTGTACAGTCTCTAGGATCTCTTGAACCAGTTTCATACAAACTTTTTGGAGCCGGCCCTTCACCTTATCAATCTGTGCAGGTATGGGCTTGATGCGGTTACAATATTCCTCTATTCTAAAATAGGCAGTCTCAGATTTTATAACAAAATGTTTTGAGATCTGCCTCAGATAAAGCTCAATTTCAGCAACAAGCTCAGATTCATACTGCTGTTTTACATGCTTAATCTGCTCCTCTTGGTGAGCTGACCATTCCTTTTGTTTCTCCAGGATACACAGATTTAATTCTGCATCCTTTTGTGCAAGTAGCTCGTTTCTCTGCCTTGTAAAGTCCTCCTTAGCTGCTTTAAGAACTTCATTAAGTTTATTTCTATGCTCATCTAAGAAGGTTCGATAATCATTCTCATTTAACTCATGAATTCTGTTGATCTCTTCTTGTTTTTCCTTATTCCATTGGGCTTGAACTTTGGCTAGTTCAGTTTTAATAACCGCTGATGCTTCTTCTTTCTGAAGTTCTAATTCACGTTCAAGAATATCTATTTTTTCTTGCAATTCTGCAACTTTAATGCTAGATCCAGCTTTCTCAATTTCTTCCAATGCATATTTCTTCCATTTCTCCTCATTTTCTCTCACTACTGCTGCAATCTGTAAATAACAAGGATCGATCAAATTAACAAATCCATCTTAATAATAAATCAATACATCTTTACTCCTACCCATCAATGCAATTTATCTAATAATGACACTTTTCAAAGTTCTTTCCCTCCTCATTGCCCTCCTTCACATAATGAATGTAATCTCAACAGTTACATGGTATTTTCCATTGGATTTTAAGTTCATGAAAGCATAGCAATTCATGGCAGTGAAAGGCCACTCCACCTATTTTGGACAAAAAGCGCTAATTATGTTAAACCTATTTTTCAGCTCTCAGTACATAGTCTTGTAGATTATAGGTTCTTGAGTGTTCATCTAAATACTTTCCAAACACACTGAGGGTTTCCACCTCCATCACCTTTCCGGGAGGAAATTCCAGACAACACTACTGGTTGAAAATATTTTTCCTCAGCGTCCTCCTCTGCTGCCTTCCCCTAACACACCAGCCTCTGCCATCAATTAAATCTATCGACACTAGTTGTTGACCACACTGCTAAGGAAAATAGATTGTTACTGTTCACCCTGTCTCCACCTTTCAATTTTATAAATGTCAATTCAACCTTCTGTCCACCTCCTTTATTCAGGCTTGCTACATAACTAAACTTTCCCAACCCTGCAACTTCCTTAGTATTTTCATGTCTTTCCTATAGTACAGTGACCAGAAACGCATCAAACATTTTATGTAATTCTAGCCTGGCCTCCCAGCTCTAGTCTCTTATATTCCTTATCAAGGAAATGTGGACACACACTCCAAGATCCCTGTGTTTCTCAACACATTTTAGAACTGGCCCATTTATCATGCATTTCTTTCCCTTGTTGCCTTCCTCAAATGCACTTCTTGATGCCATCTAATCAATCCACTGGTATCTTCTGGAAGCCTACAATTTCTCTCCTAACTATCTACCATCCTGCTAATTTTAGTATAGTGCCCAATCTAGTCATTACAATCTAGATCTTTCATACTGTAAAAAGGGTTCTGGTATTGAACCCTGCATAACACTACTATAACAGAGTCTGCCAGAGTATTATTTCAAAAACTCTAAATCTGGGAACTAATTCATGAGCTCTAATAATAAATCTGTTATGTTGAACGTGCATCTAGTACAATGCAAATACTCATTGCTGAAGGAATGAATGTCTGCTCTATGTTTGGCATATCTCTTCAAATTGACCAAGTGAAAGTGTTGCCTTTGCTCTAGATTTGCAATAATTTTCAAGAATCTATGCCTACAGCCTCACTGTTCCATTTACCTGGTCCTGACCTAAACACTGTTCTAAATCACTTACTTCGACTGATACGGCTAAACACACTATCAAGAGAAAACAGCACAATTTCCACCGTCTCTGAAACTCCATTCTGCTGAAATCATTGGAAGTAAGTTTTGAAGGAAGAGTGGGATGTGTTGCATTCAATAAAACACATTCACAACAACTGACCAGATTAATTTCTAGATAAAGGTTATTTAATCATACAAATTAAGGAGAATTCACATTGCAGACTTTAAAAATATTCTGAGTGATCAACAATGAATAGAAATGGAGAAAAGCACATTGGAAATATCCAGTTACAAGTGGAGGATGAATTGCCATCCTTTTGTATTTTCTGCTTCTGTTTCTACATTTCAAACACAAATCACCATCTTGCTGAGAGCTAAAGCAAATTAACATGACAAAATTTCACATTTGAACATGGCTTACAGCATTTGTACTTTTTTTTCCCCTTATAGCAGACACCTCAACATGAATTTCAATAATGAATTTCTCTTCAAACTTACCTTTGTAGTCATGTAGTCATGCAGTCATAGTCATAAAGCTTGGAAACAGGCCCTTCAGCCCAACTGGTCCATGCCAACCAAGGTTCCCATCTAAGCCAGTCCCATTTGCCCCCATTTGTCCCATCTCCCTCTAAACCCTTCCTATCCATGTACCTGTCCAAGTGCCTTTTAAATGTGTTAATGTACCTGCCTCAACCACTTCCTCTGGCAGTTCATTCCATAAACTGACCACCCTTCGGGTGAAAAAGTTGCCTCTCAGGTTCCTACAAAATCTCTCTCCTCTCATCACAAAACTATGTCCTCTAGTTCTTAATTCCCCAAATGTTGGAAAAAGAATGTGCACATTGACCCTATCTATGCTTCTCATGATTTTATACACGTCTGTCAGATCACCTCTCAGTCTCCTACATCCCAAGGAATAAAGTCCCAGCCTGTCCAACTTCTCCCTGTAACTCAGTCCTTCGAGTCCTGGCAACATCCTTTACTGCACTCTTTCCAGTTTAATAACAGCTTTCCTATAGCCAAGCTGACAGGTACAGGACTACTGCCAGCTTATATTTCAGCATGACATTCACCATCACTTTCAGCATTCAGGATTCAGGATTCAAAATTGGCTTGGCCATAGAAGCATAGAGTGGAGAAGGTAACGGTGGAGAGGTGTTATTGTGACTGGAGTGCTGTGACCAGTGGTGCTCTGCAGGGATCACTGCTGGGACATCTATTTAAATGATCTGGGTGAAAATGCAGGTGGGCTCATTAGTGAGTTTGCAAACACACACAAAAAAAATTGGCAGAGTCGTTGATCATGTTGGACACAAGATTGGAGAGGTTGGACAAACTTGGATTGTTTTCTTAGGAGCATCAGAGGTTGAGGGGAGACCTGATAGAAGTTTATAAAATTATGAGAGGCATAGATAGGGTAGACCATCAAAATCTTTTTCCCACGATAACAATACCAAATAAGAGAGGACATGCATTTAAGGTCAGAGAGGGAACGTTTAAGTGAGATGTGCGGGGCAATCACTTTTTTGAAAACATAGTGGTTGAAGCAGATATGATAGTTATGATAGTAGTGTTTAAGAGGCTTTTAGATAGCCTTAGATTTATACATGACAAGCATAGATAGGGTGAATGCACACAGTCATTTTCCCAGGTTTGGGGAATCAAGAACTAGAGGGCATAAGTTTAAAGTGAGAGGGGACAGATTTAACAGGAATCTGAAAGAAACATTTTCACCCAGAGGGTGGTACGTATATGGTATGAGCTACCAGGGGAAGTGGTTGAAGCAGGTACATTAACAAGATTTCAAAGGACAGGTATGTAGATAGGAAAGGGTCAGAGGCATATGTGCCAAACATGGGCAAATGGGACTAGCTTAGGTGGGTATCTTGGACTGGTTGGGCTGAAGGGCCTGTTTCCATGCTGTACTGTCCTATGTAAACTGGTGAATTGGTTTATTATTGTCACATGTACTGAGATACAGTGAAAAGCTTTTGCATGCCATCCATACAGATCATCTCATCACATCAGTGCATTGAGGCAGTACAAGGGAAAATAATAACAGAATGCAGAATATAGTGTTACAGTTACAGAAAAATTGCAGTGCAGGCAGACAAGAGGTATGCTGGCTGCTTTCCCGAGGCAGTGAGACATACAGAGTCCATTGAGGGGAAGCTGGTTTCCGTGATGTGCTGAGCTGCGTCCACATCTCACTGTAATTTCTTGTGGTCCCAGGCAGAGCAGTTGCCATACCAAGCCGTGGTGCATCCAAATAGGATGCTTCCTATGGTGCATCGAAAGAAGTTGGGTTAGGGTTAAGGGGACATGCCAAATTTCTTTAGCCTCCTGAGGAAGTAGAGGCACTGGTGAGCTTTTTTGGCAGTGGCATCTACATGGTTGGACCAGGACCAATGTTCACTCCTAGGAAGCTCTCAGCCCTCTCGATGTCATCACCGTTCATGTATACAGGTGTATATGCACCGCCCCCCTTCCTGAAGTCAATGACCTGCTCTCTTGTTTTGCTGACATTGAAGGAAAGGATGTTGTCATGACACCGTGTCACTAAGCTCTCTATCTCCTTCCTGTATTCCCACTCATTGTTATTTGAGATACGGCCCACTTCGGTGGTATCATCTACAAACTCGGAGATGGAGTTAAAGCAGAATCTGGCCAGGCAGTCATGAGTGTATAGGGTGCAGAGTAGGGGGCTGTAGGGCGCAGCCTTGTGGGGCACCAGTGCTGAGAATAAGTGTGCTGGAGGTGCTGCTGCCTATCCTCACTGACTGTGGTCTGTCGGTCAGGAAGTCAAGGATCCAGTTGCAGAGGGAGGTGTTGAGTCCTAGGTCTTGGAGTTTGGTGATGAGTTTACTTGGAATTATAGTATTAAAAGCAGAGCTGTAGTCAATAAACAATAACCTAACGCAGCTGTCTTTACTGTCCAGATGCTCCAGGGCTGGGTGTAGGGCCAGGGAGATGTTGTCCGCTGTAGACCTGTTTCGGCGATAGGCGAATTGCAGTGGGTCGAGGTTGTCTGGGAGGCTGGAGTTAATGCATGCCATGACCAACCTCTCAAAGCACTTCATGATTGTGGATGTCAGAGCCACTGATCGGTAGTCATTGAGGCATGTTACCTTGCTTTTCTTCGGTACCGGGATGATAGTGGTATAGCAGTGGACTCTAGTAAGGCATTTGATGGGGTTCTCCATGATCATTCAAAAGGTCAGGGGGTATGGGATCCAGGGAAGCTTGGCTGTGTGGATTCGGAATTGGCTTTCCCATAGGAGGCAGAGGGTGGTTGTAGATGAAGCGTATTCTGTCTGGAGGTCGGTGACCAGTGATGTTCCGCAGGGATCTGTTCTGGGACTTCTGCTGTTTATGATCTTTATAAATGACTTGGATGAGGAAGTGGAAGGGTGGGTTAGCAAGTTTGCAGCTGACACGAAGGTTGGTGGTGATAGTTGTTGATAGTGTAGAAGGTTGTCAAAGGTTACAACGGGACATTGATAGGATGCAAAGCTGGGCCGAGAAGTGGCAGATGGAGTTCAACCTAGAAAAGTGTGAAGTGATTCACTTTGGACGGTTGAATTTGAAGGCAGAATACAGGGTTAATAGCAGGATTCTTAGCAGTGTGGAGGAACAGAGGGATCTTGGGGCCCACATCCATAGATCGGTCCAAGTTGCTGTGCAAGTTGAAAGGGTTTTTAAGGCGGCGTATGGCATGTTGGCCTTCATTAGTCGGGGGATCGAGTTCAAGAGCCACGAGGTAATGTTGCAACTCTTTAAAACCCTGATTAGACCACACTTAGAATATTGTGTTCAGTTCTGGTTGCCTCACAAGGGAAGGATGTGGAAGCTTCAGAAAGGGTGCAGAGATTTACCAGGATGCTACCCGGATTATGAGGATAGGTTGAACAAGCTAAGACTTTTCTCTTTGCAGTGAAGGAGGATGAGAGGTGACCTGATAGAGATATAAAAGATGATAAGCGGCATAGATCGAGTGGATAACCAGAGACTTTTTCCCACGGCTGAAATAGCTAACACAATTTTAAGGTGATTGCAGGCATAATTTTAAGGTGATTGGAGGAAAGTACAGGGGGGATATCAGAGGCAAGTTTTTTTTTACACACAGAGTGGTGGGTGCGTGGAACGTGCTGCTAGTAGAGGCAGATACATTATGGACATTTAAGAGACTCTTAGATAGATACATGGATGATAGAAAAATGGAGGGGTATGTGGGGGGGAAGGGTTAGATAGATCTTAGAGTAGCTAAAGTGTTGGCACAACATTGTGGGCCGAAGGGCCTGTACTGTGCTGCAATGTTCTATGTTCTATTGCTTATTTTTCACACTCAGCGAATGGCAGGTGGCTGGACCTCACTGCCAGGAGAGGTGGTGGAAGCAGGTTGTGTGGTAAATAGTGAAATGGTTGTTAAAGGAAAGCATTATCCTGGACTAACCTTCATTGAAGACTTACAAACTATGAGCACATTGCACTGAGATTGGTAATGAGATGCCAATTAAGGGGTTTCTACTCTGACGAAGCTGTCTTGCACACAGCATCTGCCAGTTGTTTCCAATAATCAACATGTCTAAAATATCATCACAATGCACAACAGAGCTCTGTGCTGCAATTTCTATCTCAATGATCATCCCATGTTTCACAACATGTAGACTCACATCATGATGGATACTTGCAAGGAGGACGCCCACACATTTCCTCCCTCCTCTGTATTTTCCCTCGGCTCCACTGCACCATGTTTTGTAGCTATTTAGCAGCTACTAAGGGGAGAGCTCCTTTAAAGGTCTGACATCCTTCCTAATGACCAGCATAGCAAAGATGTAGCAGTCAGGAGCTAGAGAGTGCTAAATCACCATAGTACAATTTTTAACACCAATTTTGAATAGGATGCTAGTGCTATATGCAATACATGTTTAGCATAACAAGGGGGAAAGATTCCAGGCATGTCAAGTATGAATGATTAGAAGTAAAATTTTAGTACATGTTGCAGTAAAACTCAACATCTCTGAATAAAATAAGCTTTCAAAAAAATTTTAGCTCCATCTTACTTAGACTTCTAAAATTGAAAAAAAATTACTCGTAGCAGATAGTCTGGGTAAAATGGTAAGCCTGAAACATTTTACCTGTGTTGCTACACCTTCTTCATGCTTTCTCTCCCATTTCAGTTCCACAATGTGTAAATTAGCTCTGTACTCAGGCAGGTTAGTCAATTCTTCCAACCAACGTTCATGAGCTTTTGTTAATGCTATTTCAACCTTAAAAAAACAAATTTTACCATTTTTACTTTAACCTTTTTTTCTCCAAAATATTGCTCTTTAAATCAGTTTAAAAAAGAACAAAGTTTCCTTCAAACAAAATATAATGATTCATAAAATATCATGATCCATAAAACTTTTTTAAAAACTTGCTCAATAACCTGTCTTCAAATCTAAGCTATGGCTGATCCACCACAGAATTAGGATTTTAGTGCAAAATGGTTAATAGTCATGATAAATTTCTTGGATTTGCAGTGTCAGTTTCAATTTCTGAAATATCTTTGCAAAAACATAAATCGTTCATTTCCTCCCACAACTTTTGAACTCCTATCTCACTGTGCAGATGTTAATAAGACAGAATGATTTATTTTAAGTAATATAAATAAAGGAGCAAAAAAAAATGACACTATGATTAAAGTCATATCTTTCTCTTCCATAGTAGTGTTGCTCACAGGTAGAGTGTGATACGATGTTGACGCAAGAGACTGCAGATGCTGTAATCCAGAGCAAAGAACAATCTGCTGGAGGAACTCAACAGGTCAGGGAGCAACTGTGGAGACGGGGGATTGGTTGGTGTTTCGGGTTGAGACCCAGCACCACAATATGCTGTTCATTTGATAATTAACCAATTTCATCATTAAGACCAGTGGAGCAGTACATGGGTCAAAATTATCTTGGCAAGGGCACAGCAGATAGGAGGAAGTAAAAGAGAAACATACTGGTTCAGGGCCAGGACAGGGAGAGGTTTGCTTGATTGACAAGTGGAAGTGGGTGGAGGCAGTATAGACAGCTGATTCTCTTCCAACAAGAAGCTGGAGGAACTCAGTGGGTCAGGCAGCATCTGTGGAGGGAAACAAGTAGTCGATGTTTCGGGTTGAGATGCTTCATTTGGACTGAAAGATAGAGGGGAGATAAAGATGTGAGGAGAAGGGATGGGGCAAGAGCTAGCAAGTGATAGGTGGATCCAGGTGAGGAGTGGTAGGCAGATGGAGGAGGGGAGAGTAGAAATAACAACAGAGGCTGGGAAGTGGTAAGTAGAGGCAACAAAGAGCTGCAGGTGATGGAATCTAATAGGAAAGGAGAAGCATAGAATCAAATAAGGGAGGTGGGGTGAGCAGATGGGAATAGTGGGGGAGGGGAATCAGTGGAAAGTGTGTGTGGGTGATGGGCAGATGGAGTGGGTGGAGATGGGGAAAGAAACATGGTGATGGGGAGTGGGGTGGGTGTAGGAGGAACTAGGTAGATCAGGAGTGAGAAAAGGAAGAGCAGAGGGAGAGCAGTTTACTGGAAGTTAGAGAATTCAATGTTCATGCCATCGGGTTGTAGATTACTCAAACGGAATATGAGGTGCTGTTCTTCTAGTTTGTGTTTAGCCTCACCCTGGCAGTAGAGGAGGCCGGGGACAGACAGGTCTGTTTGGAAATGGGGAGAGGAATTAAAATGGCTGGCAACCGGGAGCTCCAGATGGCCATGGTGAACAAAGCGCAGGTGCTCTGCAAAGCAGTAGGCTAGTCTGCGCCTGGTCTCAACAATGGCTGATTCTCTTCAGTTGCAGAATTGTTTATAAGAATTTAGGAGAAAGGTGACCTCAATGAAATATACAAAACTGGATAAATACAGAAATGACGTTTCTCCTGGCAGAACTACGGGAACCCCAAAATGGGGTTGGCCACTGAGGCATGAAAGAAAAATTCCTCTACGCAAAGGATGCTGACTCTTTGGAATATCTACTCAAGTGGACTATGGAAGCTCAATCATTGATTGTTTTGAAACTAGACATAGACAGAATTATGGGTATTGGAGGAATCAAAGGGTGTGTGTATAGGGCAGAAAAAATGAGGTGGAAGATCAACCATAATTTTGCCGAATGGTGGAGCAGGCTCATGGGACCAAAAGGCGGACTCTTGTTCTTATGTTCTTCATTCAATTGCTCTTTATGGGATCCTCTCCCACATTAAAATGGCTACCACATTTGCACTATTCATAATAACTTCTGTGTGAAACACTGTCCCAAAATTGATGAGACATTAAATGATAAGACACGCTTCAAATGTTTTCCAAATAATGATCTTTTTAAAGCACTACTTGTCATGGATTATCATATTTTATGCTGGCACAATATTTCACATCTTACTTGTCTGGCCACATTATCTTCATGCTTTTTCTGCAGTTCTAGTTCAAGTTTCTGTAATGCCTTGCCAACCACCACAATTTTTTCCTCCTTAGCTTGCTGCTCCATTGCCAGCTTTAGGTTTGCAAGTGGAGCTTCTAACTCTTGGCAGGTATAAAACTCTCTGTCAATGGATTCCTTATTTTGACAAATTTCCTCTCTCTTTGAAGTCTTTTGCTGTACAGCCATATGGAGACAAAGCTGCCACTCTGTTTCAACTGCACATATTGCTTGTTCTGTAACCTAAAATCAAGAAAACAATACCTGGAATTAGAAGACCCTCAGGTTTGATTTTAATGAAAGATCAGTTATGTATGCTGGTATTCAATAGATATTTAGCAATTACATATACTCCCTGAATGTTAATCTAGAATAAGTGCTAGCACAACTACTTGCATCACAAAGTACCTTATCAATTCCCCAGTGCCTGAACTGTTCATTTCCGTATTACATGCAATGAACAGAAATTATGCAGTCTAAGAACGTTTAACATCAGGAAAAAGGATGAGGAAATGCCAATCTGTGCAGTCACAATACCTACAAATAGCAGAGATGCATTCTCACAGTCACACAGCATGGAAATGGGCCATTCAGCTCACCACGTCCAAGCCGACTGATGGGCATCCATTCTGTCTAATGCAATCATAAAAGGGCTTTAATCCTGACAGCTACATCTTAGAAGTTCTCATTCCTTCAGTTCTTTGGGCTCAGAGTTTTTCTACACTAAAAGCAATCAGCATTGTAAAACACTGCCCCCTCAGATAGATGTACAAGATCCTACACCATTAACGAGAAAGAGCAGGATTCCCCCAATTTCATTCCCAGTATTTATTTCTCAACCAAAAGAAAAGACTAAAAAAACACAACTTGAACTGAAAATTATTGTCATTGCTGTTCTGCCACTTCTGGAAGTTTCCTGTGTATATTTTGGTGGCCATGTTATCCCATGCTGCAACAATGACACTTCAGAGTACTGAATTAGTTACAAAGCACAGTAGGCTATCATGAGATGGCAATATCCCCACATAAATATTATCCTAAATTCCAAGCTTCTCTGACTTCATAATGGAAGCTGGAGCATTTACATAATTCTACAATTCAGAACAAATACTGTAACACTTCATTCTGTTATTGTTTCCCCTTGTACTACCTGAATGCACTGATGGAATGAAACTATCTGTATGGATGGCATGCAAAACAAAGATTTTCACTGCACGTTACAATAATAAACCAATTTACCAAATACATAACACAGGAAATTGGGACTAGTTGGGTGAGCACTGTGGTCAGCATGGACTCATCAGACCAAAGGGCCTGTATCCGTGCTATACTGCTCTATGACAGTAATAAAATGTAAAGCTTTACAATTAATGGAGAATATTTAAAATAAAATCTACTGTGAAGTATTTTCTATTGGTAGAGAGGAAGTAGTTCAGAAAAACAAATTCCAAAATTCCAAAAAAATACACAATTATTAAAATATAAATCAATCAATAAAAACAAAATTAAGTAAAAAGCATCAAAGATTTTTTAAAGAAATACCAGGAAATCTTGAGTATATAAAAGATTTATCGATTTATACCCTCTGCAAGGCTCAGCATAGAATTACATTTTCCCTACATTCATATTAATTGCCAAGGGTATTACTTTTTGTTGTTCTTCTTGCCACTGTGCTTTGGCTAGCTCTAACTGGCTCTCAACTTGCAACTTGATGTCGGTTTCTTTTTCTCTCATCCATTGTTGTTTTGTAGTTTCCATTGCAGTCTCGTGCTTTTCATGAAGCTCATTCAAACTCTCTTGCAATTCTTCTAAAAATGTCCTTTTCAACTGAAAAATTGAAATTCATAATTCATTTGCTGCACCAATTATATTTAAGACCAAGTGCAAATACTCCTTCTCTAACTAGTAAGAGTGTTCAGACTGAAAAATAAAGCCTCTGTCAAAAACTTACTTGTCTACCAAATGTTTTGAGCTTGGCGTACTGGCTGTTAGGGCACTGGGCCACAGGAATTTACGTTATTCTGTCAGTATCTTTTTTCTTGTATTGTGTTGAAAGATGTTTTAATGAAATGACAATATACTACATTTCGTTAAGCAACATTGTATTTTAAATTTAAGTCAGGAAAAGTGGCAGCCTGCTAATGTTTTCTCACATGCATGACAATATTTCCAGTGGGATATTTCTACTTCGCAAAGTAAATTTATCCACCAGTGGATAAGAAACTATTAAAAGGAGTTGAGAAATCTCATCATAATGGTTTTAACTTAGGGTCATTTTTTTTATCTCATCAAATTTGGCTGAACTTGAACTCTGGTTTTAATAGGTAAAGGAACTGTATAGTAAATAAATACAGTAACTGGACACTCTGGAAATTCCATTTCTACTACATGATTTTTCTTTGTAAGTTTTCTCTGTACCTCATTCAAGGGAAGGCACTTAAAGCAGTGCATAAATAACAAAAACTAAAAACAAGCAAAATATCTGAAGCATTAAGTACATACTAACTGTTAGTGACAAGTGAAAATTAAAGGTAGCCACTTGATTAAATGCAAAAACTACTCCACAAGCCGTATAAAAAAATATTAGTGCCCCTCAAGTCTAATGTCAAAGCAAAGTTAGAAGTCATTAAAACCAACTCAAAGCTCTGCTGAAGTATCTTTCAACAGCTGGATTTAGTAAGCTTGGGTAATTTTCCATTCAATATTCAGCCAGTCTTATAAACCAACACTAGCATGAGGCTTATTCAATGTAAACAAAAAATATAGTGTGCAATGTAAGACAAAATGTAATGCTGTCTCTAAAGTGTCAATAACCATATGAATTTACACCCCAAAGAGGTACATATAAAAAAATCCAGTAACACGAATAAAAAGATTTTTCACTAACTTCCTGTTCTGTTGTTGTTAACTTGAGGGACATTTCCTCCCTTAACCGGCTCTCCAAGGAGTCTTTTTCTTTACAGACAGTAATGTAACACTCCTGCACTCCTGACATTTCTTGATTCAGCTGTTCCAGCTGAGTACTAATACATGAAAAAAAGGAAAAAAAGGAAAACTAGTTCAGTGAAAACAGAAGAAAAAAAATATAATTCTATCTTTTGTTTGATCAACGTTAATATTTCAACAAATTACACTGGACTTCAAAGTTTATTATATTGTGCAAATATATTCGTATACTCGTTTGAAATTCATGTGGTCATGTCCATTGCTGTACTTTGTTGAATTGCTTTCTGATTAGTAAATAAAAAAAATCAGGGTATTTTTTTACTGGGCATGTGATCTCAATAACTCTCTCTGAATGGCATATAGATGTGTACTTTAAGCCGTGTGAGCTTTGAAAACAATATGATGAAAAGTACATTAGTCAAGTGGCCATTGTTTCATAGAATTATCATATAACGGGCAGGCACTGTAGTGTAGCTGTTAGCATAACGCTATTACAGCGCCAGCAACCTGGGTTCAATTCCGGCCACTGCCTGTAAGGAGTTTGTACGTTCTCCCTGTGTCTGCGTGGATTTCCTCCAGATGCTCCGGTTTCCTCCCACATTCCAAAGACGTACAGGTTAGGAAGTTGTGGGCATGTTATGTTGGCGCCGGAGGCACAGCGACACTTGTGGCTGCCCCCAGAACACTACGCAAAAGATGCATTCCACTGTGTGTTTCGATGTACATGTGACTAATAAAGATCTTATCTTATCAATTCCCTTAGATTCTACTACACATCTACACACTAGGGTCAATTTACAGTGGCTAATTCCTACCAACCCACATGCCTTTGTTTCTATGGCCGCCAGCATGACTCCAGGATGGTGTGTTGCCTCCCTAGTGCCAAAGCCAATGATGTCACTGAGCAAGTGCAGAACATTCTGAAAGAGGATGGTGAACAGCCAGAAGTCATGGTCCACGTTAGTACTAACAACATAGGTAAGGAGAGAGAAGTGGTCCTGCAAAAGGAATCCTGGGAGCTAGGTAAAAAGTTGAAAACAGGATGGCTAAGGTGGTGATCTCAGGATTACTCCAAAGTGAGTTTAGAAATAGGACGATAGAAAATCTAGCATGGCTAAGGAGCTGGTGCGGGAGTAGGGCTTCAGATATTTAGGTAATTCCCCCTCTTCTCATTCAGGAGTGACCTGTACCAGAAGCAAGGGTTGCACCCAAACTGAAGGGGGACCAATATCCTAACAAAGAGTTTTGCCAGTGCTACCCAGGAGAGTTTAAACCAGCGACATAGGAGCATGGGACCCAAAATGAGAGTGTAGCAGGAAGGGAGAGAAGCATATGTAGTAAATGGAGAAGGCAAGTCTGGTCAGAGCAGCCAGAGATAGGTAGGGGAGCATAAGAGGGCTGATAGGCTTTACTGCATTTACTTTAATACAGGAGCCTTTCAGGTAAGACAGACCAGTTGAGAGGTCGATCACCATGTGGGATTATGATACTGTGGCAATCATGGAAACGTGGCTGAGGGAAAGGTAAGACTGACAACTATGTTCTTGAGTATAGTGGGGGTGGGGGATCCAATAAAAAACAAAGGGAGAAGATCGGGGGAACATTACAGCACGACCCGGGGGTTGGGGGGGGGGGGGGTGGTTATTCCGCAAATGAAGCTATATGGGTAGAATTTATAAACATGAAGGGGGTAATCATTTCGATGGGATTATATTATAGGCCTCCAAATAGTCAGCGGGATTTGGAAGAACAAACAACAGTAGGATGTAAAAGCAGAGTTGTAGGAGTGGATTATTTTAACTTTCCCAATATCGTCTGGGGTTGCCTTAAGGTAAAAAGCCTACATAGGGTGGAATTTGCTGAATGTATCCAGGTAGGGTTAAAGCTATTCTTTTAGTATTAAAAAGCAGTTCTACTAGTGAGGGAGCTGTACTCGATCTTGTTTACAGCAATACACATAGGCAGGTGGTGGAAGTATCTGTGGAGGAACCTTTGCAAACAGTGACCACAATTCAGTAATACTAGAGAAACAAAGGACTGCAGATGCTGGAATCTAAATGAAAAACACAATGATGCTGGAGGAACTCAGCAGGCCAGGCAGCATCCGTGGAGAAAAGCAGCAGTCAACGTTTCAGGTCAGGACCCTTCTTTAGGACTCAAGGAGGAAGAAGGGTCCTGAGCCTAAATGTTGACCGCTTGCTTTTCTCCACGGATGCTGCCTGGCCTGCTGAGTTCCTCCAGCATCATGTTTTTCACCACAATTCGGTAGGCTGCAAGATAGTAATGGAAGAGGATGAAGGTTAGATCACATGGGATCCAGGCGAGCAAGCCAATTGGATACTAAATTCACTTGGCACTGGGAGTCAGGGGGTAGTAGTGGAGGGTTGTTATTCAGATTGGAGGCCTGAGACCAGTGTTAGCATTGGCGCAGGGACCACAGCTGTTTGTTATCTATATTAACAATTTGGACGACAATGCTGGTAATTTTAGGGATGACACCAAATTCAGTGGTGTAGTGGACAGTGACGATCTTATGATTTCAAGAGTCAGAAAGTCATGTTGCAGCTGTATAAAACTTAGGTTAGGCCACATTTGGAGTACTGTCTGCAGTTTTGGTCACCCCATTACAGGAAGGATGTGGACACCAGGATGCTGCCTGGAGTTTTACCTTAAAGGAGAAGTTAGACGAACTTGGATTGCTTTTTCTGGAAACTGAGAGGAGACTTTATGAGAGGCATATTCAGTGTCAAGTACCAGAGGACAAAGCTTTAAGCTGAGAGGGGGTAAGTTTAAAGGAGAGTGGTAGGTGCCTGGAATGCCTGCCAGGGGTGGTGGTGGAAGCATACATGATAGCGGCATTGAAAAGGCACTTAGACAAGCACACAAATATGTATGGAATAAAGCATCATGGTCAGCACAGACATCATGGGCTGAAGTGCCCGTTCCTGTACTGTACTGTTCTATGTTCTAAGAAGCCAGTGGTGATAAGCTAGGAAACCACGGGCTGGTGAGTCTTATATCAGTGGTAAGGAAGCTATTGGAAAAAATTCATAGAGATACGACATATGATCACTTGGAAAGGTAGAGACTGACTGGGGGGAGTCGGCATAGTTTAACTGAGTTTTTTTTTGAGGAGATAACTAAGAAAATTGATAAAGGCAAGGCAGTAGACATGGCTTACGTGGACCTTAGCAAGGCTTTCTACAAGGTCCTGCATAGTAGGTTGGTCCAAAAAGTTAGGGAATGTGGGATCCAAGATGTATTGGCAAGCTGGATCCAAAATTGTCTTGATGATAGGAAGTGGGGGTAGTGGTGGAGAGTTGTTTTTCTGACGAGACGGTAACTAGAAGTGTACCACAGGGATCGGTGTGGGACCTTTGTTGTGTGTCAAATGGATGAGAATGTAGGTGCTCTGATAAGTAAGTTTGCTAACAACATGAAGATTGGTGAAGCTGTAGATAGTGAGGATGATTGCCTGAGATACAGAGGGTCAGAGATCAGCTGGAAAGTTGGGCAGAGTGATGGCAGATGGAAGTTAACACAGACAAGTGTGAGGTAATGTACTTTGGATTATTAAATGCCAGACGGACATACAACGTGTACAGCAGGAACCTTAGAAGCATTGTTCCAGAAGGACCCTGGGGTGCCATTTCACAGCTCACTAAAAATGGCCATATAGATGGATAGGGTAGTGAAGAAGGCATTTCGCTTACTTGCCTTCATAGGGAGGGTTATTGAGTATAAGAGTTGGGATATCATGTTGCAGCTGTACAAGACATTGATTGGGCCACACTTGGAATATAGCGTGCAGTTCTGGTCACCACACTACAGAAAGGATGTAGTAGAGCTGGAAAGAGTGCAGAAGAGATTCAGCAAAATGTTGCTTGGAATGGAGGCTGTAGTTCAAAGGAGAGATTAAATAGGCTGGGATTGTTCTCACTGAAGCACAGGAGGTTGAGGGGTGATTTATGGAGGTTTATAAAATTATGATGGACATAGATATGGTAGAAAGTCACAGTCTTCTTCCAATGGTAGGGGAGTCTTAAACTAGAGGACATCGGTTTAAGGTGAGAGGGGAGAAAGTTAAAGGAGATCTGGGGGCAATATTTGCCACACAGAGGGTGGTGGATACATGGAACAAGCTGCCAGAGGTGGTGGTTTAAAAATCACAGCATTTAAAAAGTATTTGGACATGTACGTGGATAGGAAAGGAACAAAGGGCCACATGCAGGAAACTGAGTTAGAGTAGATGGGCATCTTGATTGGCAAAGATGAATCAGGCCAAAGGGCCTGTTTCTGTGCTGTGCGACTCTAACTGTGGGAAGAACCAGAGCACCTGGAGGAAACCCATACTGTCACAGGGAAAACATGCAAACTCCACACAGACAGTACTGAAGGTCAGGATTGAATCTATGACTATTGAATGGTGAAAGATGCTTGTTAGGTAAATATACATGAAAATATGTTTCTCAGTACCTACATTGAGTAGTATTTATAATAGTATAATAATATAGTATAGTATTTTCCATTAAAGCGAATAAACATTCTGAAGGTAGTGTTGCCAATGATCACTCCTATGTTCAGTTAACAATTTCTGTTCTTAATTCAATAACTGAGAATTACTTCATGGAGATTTTAAAACTCACTTAACTTGAGTGATCTGCTGTTTATAAAACTGCGTCAGCTGAGTTTTCTCCAATTCATGCTGTTCCATCAGCTCCTGCTTAAGGCGACATTTGGAATCCTCATGAAGTTGCCGATGAATTCGCTCACATCTACAGCCACATGTCACATAAAAAAAGTATGAAGTTGTTTGTTTTGCTCCAATTGGACCTAACTAAAATTTTTAGTACAACAGTACAGCCCTTTGACCCACGATGTCTGTATTGAACACAATGCCAAATTAAACTAAAACTAAATCTCTTCTGCCTGCACATGATCCATATCCTTCCATTCCTTATGTGTTCACGTGTCTGTCCAAAAGACTCTTAAAACAAGCACTATTGTATCTGCTTCCACCACTACTCCCGGCAGCTGGCTCCAGGCACCTACCAAAAGTATTTGCCCTGCACATCTCTTTTAAACTTTCTTCATCTCACCTTTAATGCATGTCCTCCAGGAATTGACATTTCTACCTTGGGAAAAAGATTGTTACTGTCGAACCTATGCCTCTCACTGTTTTACAATCTTCTATCAGGTCTCCCCACAGCACTCAACACTCCAGAGAAAACAACCCAAGTTTGTCCAAACTCTTTACAGCTCATACCCTTTAATCCAGGTGGCATCCTAGTAAACCTCTTCTGTACCCTTTCACATCCACATCCAACACATCCATATCTTCCCTGTAACCAGAATTGCACACAATTGCTACCTAACCAAAGTTTTATGTAGCTGCAATATGACTTCCTTACTCTTATACACAATGCCCTGACCAAATGAATGCAAGAAGGTTTCGTGGGTTTCGCTTCGGCTGATGTCGGGACTTCAGGACAAATAAGTTTTTCTTTTTTTATATAGGGTTTTTATTATAAAGGTTTAGTTTTACAAGGTTCTTTTTTTTATATATGTTTTAATCGGGAATAGTGGGGACTGGACTGTGCAGGACTGTGTGTCAGCAGGTAAGGCGCGGGCAGTTTAAAAAGCAAACTGCCATATCCAGCGGGCAGCATCGGAGCGGGCAGCGGAGTGAGAGGTAGCAGAGTATTTTGGGCTTTGGCTCAAGGGGTGAGGAAAGGTAGGTGACTTGAGTTAAGGAAGGGGTATGAGTGCAGTTTCCTGTACTCGGTGTAAGATGTGGGAGTTCCTGGAGTCTCCCTGCCTCCAGGAAGGCTACATCTGCACCAGGTGTGTTGAGCTGCAGCTCCTGAGGGACCGTGTTAGGGAACTGGAGATGCAGCTCGATGACCTTCGTCTGGTCAGGGAGAACGAGGAGGTGATAGGAAGGAGTTAGAGGCAGGTGGTCACACCGGGACCACGGGAGTCGGGCAAGTGGGTCACAGTCAGGAGGGGGAAGGGGAAGAGTCAGGTACCAGAGAGTACCCCTGTGGCTGTACCCCTTGACAATAAGTACTCCTGCTTGAGTACTGTTGGGGGAGACAGCCTACCTGGGGGAAAGCAACAGTGGCAGTGTCTCTGGCACAGAGCCCGGCCCTGTGGCTCAGAAGGGTAGGGAAGGAGAGAGGAGGGCACTAGTGATAGGGGACTCTATAGTTAGGTGGGCAGACAAGCGATTCTGTGGATGCAGGAAAGAAACTCGGAAGGTAGTTTGCCTCCCAGGTGCCAGGGTCCAGGATGTTTCAGATCGCGTCCAAGATATCCTGAAGGGGGAGGGAGAACAGCCAGAGGTCGTGGTACATATTGGTACCAATGACATAGGTAGGGAAAGGAATGAGGTTCTGAAAAAAGACTATAGAGAATTAGGAAGGAAGTTGAGGAGGACCTCAAAAGGTAGTAATTTCCGGATTACTGCCTGTGCTAAGTGACAGTGGGTATAGGAACAGAATGAGGAGGAGGTTAAATGTGTGGCTAAGGGATTGGAGTAAGGAGCAGGGATTCAGATTTCTGGATCATTAGGGCCTCTTTTGGGGCAGGTATGACCTGTTCAAAGAAGACGGGTTGCACTTGAATCCCAGGGGGACCAATATCCTGGCGGGGAGGTTTGCTAAGGCTACTCGGGAGAGTTTAAACTAGAATTGTTGCGGGGTGGGATCCAAACGAGAGACTGGGGAAGAGGTGCTTGGCTCTCAAATAGAGAAAGCTAGTAGTAGGTACGATAGGCAGGTGATAGAGAAGGGACGTGCTCAGACAGGTTTGAGACGTGTCTATTTTAACGCAAGGAGTATTGTGAACAAGGTGGATGAGCTTAGAGCTTGGATCAATACTTGGAGCTATGATGTGGTGGCCATTACTGAGACTTGGATGGCTCAGAGACTGGAATGGTTGCTTCAAGTGCCAGGTTTTAGATGTTTCAGAAAGGACAGGGAGGGAGGCAAAAGAGGTGGAGGAGTGGCACTGTTGATCAGAGATAGTGTCACGGCTATGGAAAAGGTGGACGTCGTGGAGGGACTGTCTACGGAGTCTCTGTGGGTGGAGGTTAGGAACAGGAAGGGGTCAATAACTTTACTGGGTGTTTTTTTATAGGCCGCCCAATAGTAACAGGGATATTGAGGAGCAGATAGGGAAGCAGATCTTAAAAAGGTGTGAGAATAACAGAGTTGTTGTGATGGGGGATATTAGTTTCCCAAACATCGATTGGAATCTCCAGACAGTGAGGGGTTTAGATGGGGTGGAGTTTGTTAGGTGTGTTCAGGAAGGATTCTTGACACAATATGTAGATAGGCCTACAAGAGGAGAGGTTGTGCTTGATTTGGTATTGGGAAATGAACCTGGTCAGGTGTCAGATCTCTCAGTGGGTGAACATTTTGGTGATAGCACTGGAGAGAGATGGGAACAGACAGACTAGAAAGGCATTTACTTGGAGTAAAGGGAATTATGAGGCTCTCAGGCAGGAAATTGGAAGATTAGATTGGGAACAGATGTTCTCAGGGAAAAGTACGGCTGAAATATGGCAAATATTCAGGGGATATTTGTGTGGAGTTCTGCATAGGCATGTTCCAATGACAGGGGAGTCACGAGAGGATACAGGAACCGTGGTGTACAAAGGCTATAATAAATCTAGTCAAAAGGAAAAGAAAAGCTTACAAAAGGTACAGAGAACTAGGTAATGTTAGAGATCTGGAAGAGTATTAGGGTAATAGGAAGGAGCTTAAGAAGGAGATTAGGAGAGCCAGAAGGGGGCATGAGAAGGCCTTGGCGGGCAGGATTAAGGAAGACCCCAAGGCATTCTACAAGTATGTGAAGAGCAAGAGGATAAGATGCAAAAGAATAGGGCCTGTCAAGTGCAGCAGTGGGAACGTGTGTATGGATCTGGAAGAAATAGCGGAGGTACTTAATGAATACGTTACGTCAGTATTCGCTACGGAAAAAGATCTGGGGGATTGTAGTGGGGGATTATAGTGGGGACTTGCAGTGGGCTGAAAAGCTTGAGCATGTAGATATTAGGAAAGAGGAGGTGCTGAAACTTTTGGAAAGCATCAAGTTGGATAAGTCGCCGAGACCGGATGAGATGTACCCCAGGTTGCTGTGGGAGGCGAGGGAAGAGATTGCAGAGCCTCTGACGATGATCTTTGCATCATCGATGGAGACAGGAGAGGTTCCGGAAGATTGGAGGGTTGCGGATGTTGTTCCCTTATTCAAGAAAGGGAGTAGGGATAGCCCAGGGAATTATAGACCAGTGAGTCTTACCTCAGTGGTTGGTAAGCTAATGGAGAAGATTTATGAACATTTGGAGAGGTATAATATGATTAGGAATAGTCAGCATGGCTTTGTCAAGGGCAGGTCCTGCCTTACGAGCCTGATTGAATTTTTTGAGGATGTGACTAAAGACATCGATGAAGGGAGAGTAGTAGATGTAGTGTATATGGATTTCAGCAAAGCATTTGATAAGGTACCCCACACAAGGCTTATTGAGAAAGTAAGGAGGCATGGGATCCAAGGGGACATTGCAGTGTGGATCCAGAACTGGCTGGCCCACAGAAGGCAAAGGGTGGTTGTTGAAGGGTCGTATTCTGCATGTAGATTGGTGACCAATGGTGTACCTCAGGGATCTGTACTGGGACCCTTGCTCTTTGTGATTTTTATAAACGACCTGGATGAGGAAGTGGAGGGGTGTGTTAGTAAGTTTGCAGATGACACAAAGGTTGGGGGTGTTGTGGATAGTTTGGAGGGCTGTCAGAGGTTACAGCGGGACATAGATAGGATGCAAAGTTGGGCTGAGAAGTGGCAGATGCAGTTCAACCCAGATAAGTGTGAAGTGGTTCATTCTGGTAGGTCAAATATGATGGCAGAATATAGTATTAATGGTAGGACTCTTGGCAGTGTGGAGGATCAGAGGGATCTTGGGGTCAATGTCCATAGGACGCTCAAAGTGGCTGCGCAGGTTGACTCTGTGGTTAAGAAGGCATATGGTGTATTGTCCTTCATCAATCGGGGAATTGAATTTAGGAGCTGAGAAGTATTGTTGCAGCTATATAGGTCCCTGGTCAGACCCCACTTGGAGTACTGTGCTCAGTTCTGGTCACCCCACTATAGGAAGGATGTGGAAGCCATAGAAAGGGTGCAGAGGAGATTTACAAGGATGCTGCCTGGAATATGGAGCATGCCTTATGAAAGCAGATTGAGGGAACACAGCCTTTTTTCCTTGGAGCGACGGAGGATGAGGGGGGATCTGATAGAGGTATATAAGATGATGAGAGGTATTGATTGGGTAGATAGTCAGAGGCTTTTCCCCAGGGCTGAAATGGTGGCCACAAGAGGACATAGGTTTAAGGTGGTGGGGAGTAGGTATAGAGGAGATGTCAGGGGTAAGTTTTTTTTACTCAGAGAGTGGTGAGTGCGTGGAATGGGCTGCCGGCAACAGTGGTGGAGGCGGATACGATAGGGTCTTTTGAGAGACTGTTGGATAGGTACATGGAGCTGAGAAAAATAGAGGGCTATGGGTAAGCCTAGTAATTTCTAGGGTAGGGACATGTTTGGCACAGCTTTGTGAGCTGAAAGGCCTGAAATGTGCTATAGTTTTTCTATGTTCTATGTTCTAAGAATGCCATATGCCTTATTTACCACCCTATCTACTTGCATGGCCACTTTCAGGGAGCGGTGAACTGAGGGAAGGGTAGGACTGGCAGCTCAATGTTCCGGGATATAGATGATACAGATGTGACAGAGGTGCAGGAAGAGTTGCCTTCTTGATGAAAGAGTACATAACAGTCATTAGAGGGGATATTCTTTGGGGGATCATCAAGTGAGGCCATATCAGTACAACTCAGAAACAAGAAGGGGATGGTCACTCTGATAGGATTGTATTTTAGGCCCTCCAATAGTCAGCGGGAATTAGAGGAGCAGATACATAGAGAGACTGCAGCTGGTTGTCAACATGATAGGGCAGTATTAGTGGGAGATTTTAACTTCCCTAATATTGACTGAGCCAACCATCGTGTAAAAGGCTTGGATGGAGTGGAATTTGTGAAATGTGTACAAGAAAGCTTCCTTTATCAATATATAGAGGGAACTACAAGAGAGGGTGCAACACTGCACCTCCTCCTGGGGAATGAGGTAGGTCAGGTGGCGGAAGTGTCTGTCGGCGAGCACTTTGGGTCCAGTGACCAAAATTCTATTAGTTTTAAAATAGCTATGGAGAAGGATACAACCGGTTCACAGGTCAGGGTCCTGAAATGGGGCAGAGCAAATTTTGGAGCCATTAGGTGGGATCTTGCAGAGGTTGGTGGGTGAGATTGTTTGCAGGGAAAGGAGTGTCTGCCAAGTGGGAGGCCTTTAAAAGTGTGATGTCAAGAGTTCAGGGCCTGAATATTCCTGTTGGGGTGAAGGGCAAGGCTGGCAGGTTTCGGTAACCCTGGTTGATGAGGGATATTGAGGCTCTGGTTAAGAAAAAGAGGGAGGCATACACTGTGCATAAGCAATTGTGAATGTGTGAATCTATTGGTGACTACAAGTGCAGGAGTGCACTTGAGAGAAGTTAGGAGGTTTAAAAACAAAAGAGGACGTGAGAAGGATCTGGCAGGAAAGGCGAGGCAAAATCCCAAGAGATTCTATTGGTATATTAAAGGTAAAAAGATGGCTAGGGAGAGAATAGGTCCCCTTAAAGATCAGCAAGGCCATCCGTGTGTGGAACCAAAGGAAATGGGTGAGATTTTTAATGAATATTTCTCTTTAGTTTTTACTGTGGAATACTAAGGAAATGGGGGAAATGAATGGTGATGTTTTGGATCAGGTACAAATCAGCAGGGAAGAGGCATTAAGGTGGATAATTCCCCAGGGTCTGACTTGGTGCATTCTCGGACCTTGTGGGAGGCTCGAGAAGAAATTGCGAGGCCCTTGCAGAGATTTTTGCTTCATCTCTGGCCAAAGGCGAGGTTCTGGAGGGTTCGAGAGAGGCTAATGTTCAAAAAGGGTGGCAAAAACAAGCCAAGAACCTACA
This sequence comes from Pristis pectinata, assembly GCF_009764475.1. Taxonomy (NCBI): domain Eukaryota; kingdom Metazoa; phylum Chordata; class Chondrichthyes; order Rhinopristiformes; family Pristidae; genus Pristis; species Pristis pectinata. Next base: position 31,236,461 of record NC_067432.1, on the reverse strand, counting down.
GGCTATTGAGCCTGACATCAGTGGGGGCTAAACTGCTAGAGGGGATTTTGAGGGACAGGATCTACCAACATTTGGAGAGACAGGGTCTGATTCAGGATAGTCAACACGACTGTGTGTGGGAAGTCGTGTATGACACATCTCTTGGAGATCTGCGAGATGGTAACCAATAGGGAAGATGAGGGTAGGGCAGTGGATATCGTCTATATGGACTTTAGCGAGGCCTTTGACAATGTCCCTCATGGCAGGCTAATCTGGAAGGTTAGATTGCATGGGATCCAGGGGAGATAGCAGATTGGATACATAATTGGCTCAGTGCTAGAAAGCAGAGGGTGATGGTCGAGGGTTGTTTCTCAGATTGGAGACCTGTGTGCGACAGGGGTTGGTGTTGGGACCTTTGTTGTTTGCAACTTAAATAAATGATTTGGATGTGAACGTAGAAGGTACAACTAAGTTTGTGAATGATACTAAAATAGGTGGCGTTGTAGATAGTGTAAAAGGTTATTGAAAAATTACAGGGGGGTCTTGATTAGCTAGGTATGTGGGCTGAGGATTGGCAAATGGCTTTCCATCCAGATAAATGTGAAGTACTGCATTTTGGGAGATTAAATCAGGGTAGGACTTATACAGTGAATGGTAGGGCCCTGGGGAGTGTCATGGAACAGAGGGACCTAGGAGTGTAAATGCAGAGTTCGCTGAAAGCGGCATCACGGGTAAGTAGGATGGTAAAGACAGTATTTGGCACACTGACCTTCATCAGTCAGGGCACCGAGTATACGATTTGGGAAGTTATATTGCAGTTATATAAGATGCTGGTGAGGCCGCACTTGAAGTATTATGTTTTTATTCACCCTGTTATAGTAAAGATGTTATTAAACTGGAAAGAGTGCAGAAAGGATTTACCAGGACGTTGCCTGGACTTGGGGACACTTCCTGAACTACAAGGAGAGGTTGCGTAGACTAGGACTTTATTCCCCGAAACATAGGGGCCACAAGAAAGACTGCAGATGCTGGAGGGGTGACCAGATAGAGGTATGAGGGGCATAGAAAGGGTGAAAGCACATAGTCTTTTTCCCAGGGAGGGGATGCTAAAAACAAGAGTCACAGGTTTAAGATCAGAGGTGAGAGATTTAAAAGGGACATCAGGGGCAGCTTCTTCACACAGGTGGTGCGTATTTGGAATGTGCTGCCAGAAATAGTGGTTGAAATGGGCACATTGTTTAAAAGCCACCTAGGTAAGTACATGATGATATTTTATAAAACGACAGAGGTCCAGTACAGATCCCTGCAGAACACCACTGGTCACAGCCAGAATAACAGCCATCCACCACTACCATCTGTCTTCCATGGGCAAGCCAATTCTGAATTCAAACTACCAAGTCTCTGCAAATCTTATGCATTTTAATCTCCTTGATCAATCCAACACACTAATGGACAACAGAATGGAACATACTGACACCTAGCCTGCAGTTTGACAGGAATGTATTAGAGAATGCATCTGCAAGTGACTCCTCATTCAGTTTCTGCTTACATCAGCATTTATAATCTTTATGATTCCATAACTTGTTGAGCTATGAGCCAGGTTAGTTTTGCAACTGGCCCCTCAGGTTCACACCAGTGATTGCTTGTGCATCAGTTGAATGTCGTTGCCCACTCTCACTGGAAAGACAAGTTTAGGAAAGTTTTTTTTCTTTATATTGCAGTATATTTACATTTTACTTTATTAGCAGTGATTTGTTTTCTTAAATAAGTTAACATTTTTTTAAAATGTTTTTCAAACTTAAAAAAAATGTATTTCAATAATTTTTCAACTAATTCCAAATGTCCCTGATTTTCAAGGAAATCTGTGGACAGGACCTAAAGATGAATTGATTAAGCCTTTCCTGCCACTTGCAGATCCTTGTACATTGCAGAACACTTACAGTAACTGGAGCTGTGTGATTTTAATTGCAGCCACGGGGCCACAGCAGGCAAGCAAAAATGTTTATTTTCTTATATATCACTGTTCACTTCAGCACATTAAGTGCTTCACCCTGTACCTGTCAATTGCCTCTTGCTTATCCTGTTCAAAATCCTGGATCATCTGGCGCATTTCATTGTACAATTCTTGGTTTGCTTCTTTAAACTGTTTTTCGCTACTGGTTAGCTTTTCAATTTCTTGTTGCTTACCCTGAACAAGAAACCAGACTGGTTTAAAAATAGGCATCAAATTGAGACGTGCACTCATCGGGCTGCGCACACACACTGCACTCACACACGCCTACCGCAGTCTCTCACACACACCGCACACTTGCACAGAACACACACACGATTTCCATTTTGAGCAAAGGTTCGAATTTCACCTCAATTTCTATACGTAGAGCCCGAGTCTCACACCGTAGCTGCTCAACTTCGTCTCGAAGGGCCTTTTCTGGAGCAGATCCTATTGTTTCCAGCTGCTTTTCTAAAGAAATGGCTCTTACCTGATGCAGACAATCAAATTCAGTTATGTTGCTTTGAATCATTCCACTATTAGCCGATTTGGTGAGCACACTATTATGATGTGAAAAAACTTACTGATAAAAAACATTAATATTTCACTGGAATGAAATCTACAATGAAGTTACATCTACAAAGAAACTTTCAGTAACCAGCTGAGTAAATATAAGAAAGAGAGTTGAGGTGAATGTCTGATTAATAAAGATAACCAAAACAATAAATCTAGAACACAAGGTCTCAGTATGGAAATAGGAATGTGTCTTCTTGAGCTAGTCCCATTTTCCTGCATTTGGCCTATATCTTTCTAACTCTTTCCTATCCACGAATCTGCCCAAAATTTCTTAAAATGTTGTAATTGCACCCACCTCTACAGCTTCCTCTGGCAGCTCATTCTATACACCCACCTCCCCCTGTGTGGAAAACCTTGCTTCTCAGGACTGGAAGGCTTGAGTTATAAGAAGAGACTGGATAGGCTGGGACTGTTTTCGTTAAATCTTTCCCCTCTCACCTGATACCTATGCCCTCAAATTTCAGACTCCTCCACCCTGGAAGACAGACTGTGACCATTCACCTTATTTATGCCCCTCATGATTTTACTAACCTCTGTAAGGTCACCCCTCAGCCTCCTTTGCTCCAGGGAAAACAGTCCCAGCCGATCCAGTCTCTCCTTATAATTCAAGCCTTCCAGTCCCAGCAACATCCTTGTGAATCTCTTCTGCACTATCTATAACTTAGTAACATCCTTCCTATTGTACGGCACACAGTTGAATTGAAATTTATAGAAAGGAAGTCCAGCTTCTCTAGTAACAACAGAAAGTGTAGGAAACACTTAGCAGGTAAGGTAACATTCCCCCAGGTCAGGGCCCTTTGTGCTGCTGGACATGCTGAGTGCTTCCAGCACATTTTGTTCTTATTTCATATTTCCAGATTCTCAAGAATATGGAAAACAGGAGAAAAATAAGAATAAATAAATGCAAACACAAGGAGTCATTTCTCTAAGTATACAACTCAAGTAAATACAGCCACAGTCTAGGTTTCCACAAAGATACTTTATCTAGAACTTATCAAGATGTCTTTAGTGCAAAAACAGAAGCATTCTGAGGCACTTCACAACCAAATTTAATCAAGTTGAAAGGATGCCAAACCATTTGGGAAGGATAAATAAAACATGTATAGAGAGATGGCAGGCAACGTAATTGAAAAAGATGGAGACATTAAAAGTTGAGCCATAGTGCCTCCAATAAGGAGCACACAGAAGAGTAAACTGTGGTTAGAAAACAGGACTCCAGGTAATTGTACTGATGGTGTGGGGCAAGAAGTTGAAAGAATCTGAGGTAAAGTATATTAAAATTTAATGAACTGGGGAATAGAGCAGTAAAGGCGAACAAAGTTATAAGACAAATGGATGGGCAACAGACTTCTGTAAGAAAATGGAATTTATGGAGAGATCCAGCAGAAATTCCAAAAACTTTGGAAGAATTTTGAAGACAAAGAATGGTAACATTGCAGAAATACAGTCAGTCATATAGTAATATAGCAGGGAAGTAGGCCCTTCAGCCCAAATTGTCCATGCCAACCAAGGTGCCCATGTCTGGCCCATAACCTTCTATCCAGGTACTTGTTTACGATCTATGTTGATGATTTAGATGAAGGCATTGTGAATAACATTAGCAAGTTTGCTGATGATACAAAGTTGGGTGGCAGTGCGACATGTGAAGAGGAAGTTAGGAGAATTCAAGGTGATTTGGATAGGTTGGGTAAGTGGGCAGATACTTGGCAGATGAAGTTTAATGTGGATAAGTGTGAGGTTATCCACTTTGGGAGCAGGAACAGGAAGGCGGATTATTATCTGAATGGTGTGGAGTTAGGTAAGGGGGAAATACAAAGGGATCTAGGAGTCCTTGTTCATCAGTCACTGAAAGTGAATGAGCAAGTGCAGCAGGCAGTGATGAAGGCTAATGGAATGTTGGCCTGTATTACAAGAGGAATTGAGTACAAAAGCAAAGAGATTCTTTTGCATTTGTACAGGGCCCTGGTGAGACCACTCCTGGAGTATTGTGTACAGTTTTGGTCTCCAGGGTTAAGGAAGGATATCCTGGCTATAGAGGGCGTGCAGCGTAGGTTTACGAGGTTAATTCCGGGGATGTCGGGACTGTCTTATGCTGAGAGGTTGGAGAGACTGGGATTGTACATGCTGGAATTGAGAAGATTGAGAGGGGATCTGATTGAAACATACAGGATTATTAAGGGATTGGACAGGATAGAGACAGGAAATATGTTCCAGATGTTGGGGAAGTCCAGGACCAGGGGGGCATGATTTAAGAATAAGGGCTAGGCCATTTAGGACAGAGGGGAGGAAAAACTTCTTCTCCCAGAGGGTTGTGAATTTGTGGAATGCACTGCCTCAGAGGGCAGCGGAGGCCAATTCTCTGGGCACTTTCAAGAAGGAGCTAGATAGGTTTCTTATAGATAGGGGAATCAAGGGATATGGGGACAAGGCAGGAACAGGATATTGATTGTTGAGGATCAGCCATGATCTCAAAATGGCGGTGCAGACTCGAAGGGCCGAATGGTCTACTTCTGCTCCTATTCTCTATTGTCTATTATCCAAATGTCATTTAAATGTTATTAGTGTTCCTGCCTTAAATATTTTCTCTGGCAGATCATTCTATGTACGCACCACCCTCTGCATGAAGAATTTGCCCCTCAGGTCCCTTTTAAATCATTCCGTTCTCACCTTAAACCTATGCCCTCCAGTTTTTGGTTCCCTTTCCCTGGGAAAAAGACTGTGTGCATTCACCCTATCTATGCCCACATGATTTTATACACCTTTCTAAGGTCACCCCTCAGTCTCCTATATTCCAAGGAACAAAGTCCTAGCCTGCCCAACCTCTCCCTGTAACTCAGGCCCTCAAGTCCTGGCAACATTCTCACAGATCTTCTTTGCACTCTTTCCAGCTTAATAACATCTTTCCCATAACAGGGTAACCAAAACTGTATACAATACTCCAACTGCAACATAACTTCCCAACTCTAAGACTCAATGCAATACACAAGATGCTGGAGGAACTGAATGGGTCAGGCAGCACCTATCGAGGGAAATGGGCAGTCAACATTTCAGGCAGAGACCCTTCATCTGGACTGAAACAGAAGGGAGATTGTCATTATAAAAAGTTGGAGGTAAGCAGTTTCACTGGTTCCCCTCCACCACTGTTCCCATCTGCCCTCCCCACCTTCCTCTATCAGAATCCATCACCTTTAGCTCTTTGTCACCTCCACCTCTCAGCTCCCAGCTTCTGGTGCTATTTCCACTCTCCCCTCCTCCATTTGCCTATTACCCCTCCTCACCTGGATCCATCTATTGCTAGCAAACTCTTGCTCCACCCCTTCCCTCCACCTTTTTATGGCCATCTCCCCTCCATCTTTCAATCCAGATGAAGAGTCTCGATCCAAGACATCAACTGTCCATTTCTCTCCACAGATGCTGCCTGACTTGTTGAGTTCCTCCAGCATCTTGTGTGTTGCTCCAGATTCCAGCATCTGCAGTCTCCTGTCCTCAATGCCCTGGCTGACGAAGGCCAGTGTGCCAAACACCTTCTTCGCCACTGTCAACCCGTGACGCCACTTTCAGTGAACTATGTACTTGTACTCCTAGGTCCCTCCATCCACAATATTCCCCAGGGCCCCATAATCGTACAACTCTACAAGTCCTACCCTGGTTTGACTTACCAAAATGCAACACCTCGCACTTCTGAATTGAAAGCCATTTGTCAATCCTTGGCCCACTTACCTAGCTGATCAAGACCCCACCGCACCACCCCTGTAAGTTTTAACAAATATCTTTACTGTGTATGATCCCACCTACATCAGTATCATCTGCCAAATTAGTAATCAAGCCTTGTACATTCTCATCCAAATCATTTTGTATAAATGATGAACAACAAAGGTCCACACCACAAGTCACAGGCCTGCAGTCTGAGAAACAACCTTTCATCATCACTCTCTGCTTTCTACCATCAAGCCAATTATGAATCCAGTTAGCCCGCTCCCCCAGATCCCATGAAACCTAACCTTCCAGACTAGCCTACCATGCGGGACCTCATCAAGGGCCTTGCTAAAGTTCACATAGATAACATTCATTGCCCTGTCCTCATCTATCTTCTTGGTTACCTCTTGGAAAAACTAGCAGATTTTTGTCAGACACGATTTCCCACACATAAGGCTGAGCTGATAATCCCTAATTAGACCTCATCTGTCCAAATGCTGGATGATCCTGTCCTTCAGAATCCCATCCAGTGACTTAGTGAGGTCAGGCTCACCAGCCTGTAGTTTCCTGGCTTGTCTTTGCAATCCTTCCTATTAGACAATAGGATACAACATTAAGCACCCTCCAGTCTTCCAGAACTTCACCTGTGGCTAAGGAATCTGAAACGTTAACTGCTTTTCCCTCCACAGCCTTTTGGTTTTTATTTCATATTTACAGCATCTGTTGTGTATTCTTCTATTGCCGAGTTAGACCGCCAATGAACTGAAGCCAACATGTTTTCTTCATATAATCATCACAATTATGTAGGGAGGAAAATTTAAATATATAAGGAAACCCTGCTACTCAAGATTGCTGAATATTAGTAATTCAAATAATCACAAGGACTCAGGTCCCTAAATGCATAACAAGTTTGCTTTGTCATTTGGCTTCCAGTAGCAATGTATGGCCATACAGTGCTAAGCATGGAATCCAACAAAACCTTTCAAAATCTGTTCACATGAGCAACTAAAACATGAAGGCATTTATTTTCAGTATTCCCTATTTAAGATAAATTCAACTGACCTCATGATTTCTCGCCAACTTTTCAGCATTTTGTAACATTCCCTTCAGATCAGCTATACATCTTTGACTTTCTTTCATTTCATTCTGAAGTTGAGCCACTTGATGGCGCTTTGCTCTGATGTTGCTTAGTGATCTTTCCAGTTCAGTCTTCAGTTCTCGTATTACATCATCCTTGCACAAGGTCTTATCTGAATCTCCCTGACACAATAAACTTGAACTGGTAGAAAGTGGGAAAGAGAAATACTATCAAGTATATCATAGAATTACTGAACAATATGCACAGAAAGAAACAAAGATTTTATTCAATCTGCATCAAACTCCCAAAGCTTCCCTAATCCTAACAAATTATTCATTGCTAAAAATGCTTTTTCTTGCATTGCCTCTAGTTCTTGGTCAATCCCTATATAACGGTGCAGTGCAATTATTGCCTCTTCAGCCTCTGAAAACAGTTTCTTGGTATATAAAGAACGCTGGAAAATTTTAGTATTTGCGATTTCTTGACAGTGGCCCTCACTAACTCAAAATATACCCATTAAATAATCTCTGGATCTCAGTTGATCACATATTTGTCCCCAACTTCTAGTCCTTATTCTCTATTTATTGCAAATAAGGGAAAAGAAAGGTATTACTCACGATACTTCATTCAGAGTATAGAAATAACAGATAACTTTAAATCAAAAGCTGAAACTTCAAATGTTGATTGAATAAACCAACTTAAATATTGAATGCACGCAAGTGCAATTAACATGATGAAAATCAATGTAAACATAATTAAAATATAAATTAATAATATAAATATCCCAATAGGCCATAGCAGAATGATAAGTTTTCAAAAGATAAAGAGGATTTTGCAAAATTGCTGTGAAACAAGAAATACAAAATAATGCACAATAAAAGGCTGCAATTAAAACTTTGCAAGTCCAATCATGAAAAACATTTCAATTTCTACCTTTGTAACCTGGGCAATTTCAGGTTCTCATTCTTAATGCAGAGGCCCATGTATGAATCTGATAATGGAACTTCTGCTTCTTCTGGTACTTCTTTAATGATGGCATTGACCTTAGCAGCAGATTCATACAGAGTAATCTGTTCTTTCAAGTCAGTCAGTTCTTCCTAAAAATAAACAAGTAAGCCTGCTTAGCTTTAATTTACACAGGATTTGTGATGAGACCAATTTAGAGATGAATGGAAGTATGTCGCTCCAAAGCAAAGCAAATAACTACTTCTGTCGTGTTTCGGAAAAATAACCTGGAGCAACGTAAACAGGACAGCAGAAATTTCATGCTGAGAATTCAATGACCACAAACAGATCAAACAAGATTCTACCATATGTGGTTCTACCATATGTTCATAGTAAAATAGAGTGCAAATACTTCCTCAATTCTCAGGTCTAAAGAAATAAAGTACAACAGCCTTGGAGGAGTCATTTATCCTTGTTTGCTTTATTCCTTTATCAATTCTTGCAGTTTGTTCCACTCCATCTCTTGAAATTTTATTTCAGCTGTACTTACAAATATGCAGAAAATCAAATTTGCACCCTTACCCAGATGTGTTAGCAATTTTAAAAAATGAGATTTGGACAATTACTACATTAAGTAGAAATAATGACTACATGATGACCTGTAAAGCTTTATTCATGTTGTCACTGATTATTCCTGGTAGACTGGACTTGCTGAAGTTGGATCCGAAGTTGAGTGATCTCCTGCATTGAACCTGAAACACCCACAGTATTGTTAATTACCCACAAATTTTGTATTAAAACACAAATTACTCTATCACTTGTATAAAATGTCCATCACGTTTTCAAACGAGGTTTTGATTTGCATCTGCTTGAAATAATTACTGGGTAGGAATGTGATTTCTGTGACTCAGCACCTGCTAAATATGAGCTTTGCAAAGTTTCAATATCCAAACTCCATACCATATCTGCAGATGATATGAAATTGCAACAATCAACCAATGATAGTTATCTCCGCAGGAAATGCTGACTGGGAAATGCGGTCTATTACAGGTTTAAAAAAAGCAAAAAATTCTGCTTGACAGAAATGAAGAAAAAAATTCTTTACATGAGCTGCCAGAAATAGTAACTGAGGCAGGCACATTAGCAACATTTAAAAGCCATCCAGATAAGAACATGAATAGGAGGGGTATGGAGAGCTATAGGCCAAATGCAAGCAGAAGGGACTAGTTCACTGGGTGATACAGTTGACGTGGACGAGCTGGGCTGAAGGGCCTGTTTCCATGTTGTATGACAGTTTTGATGCTGCAGATTTTTTTTAAGTTCATCAGTGTATTTCAAAAACCATGCATAATTAAAATTGAGAATATAGTCCTAAGTCAGATTCAATGGAATCCAGAATCAAGAACATGGAGTATGGTTTTTATTATTAAAGTCACAGAAATCACATACGTACCGAGGAGTTATTTCAAGCATATGCAAATCAATTTGCTAACTGGAAACATAAATGCTTTTTCATGTTCAATATTTATTTTTCCTCAAATAAGAGATCATCACTATAAATGCCAGCTAGTAATTAGAATCATAGAACTGTACAGCACAAAAATGGGCCCACGCGCCCAGTCCTCGTCCATGCCGACCATGATGCCTTTCTATGCTAATCCCATTTGCCTACATCCGTCTACTCCTTTCCTAGCCAAGTACCTGTTCAAATGCCTTTTAAATGTTGTGATAGTATCTGCCTTCACTACCTCCTCTGGCAACTCATTCCAGGTAATCACCACCCTGTGTGTGGAAAAACTTACCCCTTCAGACATCCTTCAAATTTCTCTTCTCTCATCTTATACCCATGCCCTCTAGTTTTAGAGCCCCTTCCCTAGAAGAAAGATTCTGGCTATATATCCCATCTATGCCCCTCATGATTTTGTAAACCTCTGGGTCACCCTTAAGCCTCCTCTACGTTCCAATGAGAATAAACCCAGCCTATCCAATCTCTCCTTTATTAATATAGCCCTCCATTTCTGGAAACATCCCGGGGAATCTCTTCTGCACTACCTAATGGTAATTTAAATAAATTTCCACAACAGTGCGTACAGCAGATTAGAATAGTGAATTAGAATTTCTCCTCCAACCTGTTTGCAGTAATCCCTGCACAGCTGCTGGCTTGCCTCTAAACTTTTTGTCAGACCATTAATTATGTCTGCTTTCTCCACTTTGGCTTCTTCCTGCTCTCGTTGTAACCGCTTTACTTGTTCCTCAAGTCGTTTAGAATTCTCTTTCTTACAGAAAAGGCAAATGAGAAAAAAAAGATTATTCGATTTTTAAACTGTAAAATTACACACACAGTAGTTAAATGTTTAACTTTCTCAAATTAAATATTTATGGATTTCTAAACATTGCATATGTTTCAAGTCTGTTGTCAGAACATTTTTTTCCTTCCAATTATTCACAGGAAAACATTTCTTTCAAATGGTTTTCATCCAGCTTCTACTGTACTAACACAAGATATCTTATAAGATTATATTTTTTGAATCGTTGACAGCAAACTTTACAAATGTAGCAAAAGTATACTAATTCTAACCTCTTCTTCCAAAGAGATACTAGTTGCATCAAGTGTCTGCTGCATTGCCAAGATAATTTTCCTCATGTTTTTCTTAAGTGCGCCAACAATATTCTCATGTTGTTCTCTAGCACGAGTAAGAGATTCTGATCGACTGAGTTCTGATAGTTGCTGCTGCATGCTTTCCATGGCTGCCTCAGCAATTTTCTGATTCTTCAGTGCCTGCACAGAAAACCAAAAAACACGCACAATTTTAAAACAGAGAATATAATTATTATTCGAGTTCCTTTGAATCTGAATCAAGAAGAGTATGGTTTTTATTATTAGTCACAGAAAACATAGGTATCCAGGAGTTCCTTGGAATGTAGGAGACTGAGGGGTGACCCTTATAGAGGTGCATAAAATCATGAGGGCATAGAGTGAATGCACAGTCTTTTTCCCCAGGGAAAGGGAACCCAAAAACTGGAGAGCATAGGCTTGTGAGAAGGAAAAGATTTAAAAGGAACTTGAGGGGCTAGTTTTTCCACACAGAGGGTGGTGCATACGTGGAACAAGCTGCCAGGGAAAGTAGTTTTGTACGTATACAATGAAGACATTTAAAAGATATTTGGATAAGTGCATTAATAGGAAAGGTTTAGAGGGATACGGGCCATACATAGGCAAATGGAACGCTTAGGTAGGCACCTTAGTCGGCATGGACATATTTGACCAAAGGGCTTGTTCCGTGCTGTATTACTCTATGACTTCTGAGTTATTTCAAACAGATGCAAATCAGTTGGCCAACTATCAACACAAGTGCTTTTTCATGCAATATGATTTTTATTTGCCTGAATAAGAGATCAAAACTACAAATACCAGCTAGTAATTGTAAATTTAAACAAATTATTCCCATCCGATCGACAATGAATTGGAATTTTCTCCTTCACACATGAGCACAAATCCAACTCGGATCTGCCAATTTTCTTCCCACTCTCAACTGTAATAAAGCCAATATAATTTTCAGTAAGAGTAAAATTTCCAAATAGAGAAGACAAATCAGTTAACCTAAATAATGACTTAACACTTGTTTGCAGTAAGATCTTGATTTTGTGTGATTAAAATTAATTACACTGATGAAGAGCTCAGGTGTGTGGAAATGCAGTTTTTAAGATAACAGCCCTTTTTAGATATTAAGGGAATCAAGGGAGAAGGAGTTAGTGCAGGAAAGTATCACTGAGGTAAAGTATCAGCCATAATCTTGTTGAACGATGAAGCAGGCATGAGGAGCAGACAGACCAACTGTTATTTCCAACATAATTATGTATATGTTGCCCCAGTCTGGTCTCTAGTGGGCATGGGAGCATGATGTAAAACTGCCACATAACTAACATTGCTCAACGACATCACTCAAACATACCCAAAGGTAGCGAGTTGTCAGGGAAGTTGGAAAGCAGTGTCTCATGGGTGCAACAGTGAATAATGAACTTCGGCACATGGTGGAGCAGAGAAGAGCTATGCCCATCTTAAATGCTACACTGACATTAGGTTCCTGCAATGGAAAACACTCCTGTTTTTTGCATTAACAACTCTCACAACTGAAAGAAAATTTAAGTACAAAATCCTGTGAACACTCTAGAACTAGTTTCTGCAGATGAAGATCAAGATAGTGAAGAAGTCCTTTATGTTGCATTGTTAATATAAAGAACACAATTAACAGAAGCAGGAATAGGCCATTCAAAACGATTGTGGTTTACCTTATACATCAGCATTACTTTCCTTCACTGTCCCCATACCTTTCAATTCCTTTAACACAGACCTAACTCTTGAAGGAAAAAATCCTCACTTTACAGACAAAAGATATTGGTTTTATTCAGTAAAACTGGGAAAATGTCCAAATATAAAGGCAAATAAGTTCACCTGAATAATGACTTAATACCTGCAGTAAGCACTTAATTTTAAGGGATTAAAATTGGTTACACTGATGAAGAGTTACAGGAATCTGGAAATCTAATGTTATTTATGCTTGCCTCTTCTTCACTTGCACTCAGGTCTTGAATTCTGGACTCCAATGCTTTAATTTGGCCTTCCAGTTGAACTTCACGTTCTTTAGCATCTTGAAGTAACTTCTGTAATTCCTGATAACTAATAGCTATACCTTCTTTTTCTCCTGCAAAGCAATACACTTTAGTGAAAAAGTATTCACTTACCAACCAATTGTATTAAAATCCATTAGTACTAGCGTTAGGGTACAGTCAGACTGTCAATCGTGCCCCATTTCAGGATATAATTTTTGCTAGCATTTCATATTAGTACTTTGTATTGTTGGATGTGCTTAGTAAACAGCATGTTAAATTGGGACTCTGCTTACACTAATGAATGACAAAAAACTGTAGTCTGGTTCAATGTGCAATGATGTTCTTCCACTGACATGGGCATCATTTACTGCTGTACCACTAGATGCTCACTTGTTGTTCATCCCCCTGTGGCTTGTGAAAGTTCCCTGCTGTGTTTGCTTACTTACATTTCTACAACAGTAACAGTGAGTACACTACAAATGTAATTAACTGACAAAGACTAGCCCAAGTATGCAAGTTCTTTTTCTCTTCACAGCATTGTGCAAATGAATCAATTTAATTATTTCTTAATATTGATTTGCTGTGTCTTCCCTAAACTAAGTATTACTTTTTCACCCAGTCAAAATCATAACTAGAATTTTACAGCACAGAAACCACTCCTTCACCCCCCATGCCCACGCTGACCATCAAGTACACATCCATGCTCATCCTATTTATCAGCACTTGGTCTGTAGTCTTCTATGCCTTGGCAATTCAAGTGCTTGTCTAGATACCCCTTAAATATCGAGAGAGTACCTGCCTCTAATGTGCACTCTAGCGTGTTCCAGATTCCAGCCACCCTCCGAGTAAAAAAGTTTTTCCCCACATCCCCTCTAAACTCCTACTCCTCATCCTAAACCCATATCCCCTAGTTTTAGATAGCTCTGCTATGGTGAAAAGTCTCCTACTATCTATGCTCCTCATAATTTTTTAAACCTTAATCAGGTTCCCCTTCAGCCTCCTCCATTCTTTTCTCATCAGATTCCAGCATCTGCAACCTCCTGTGTCTCCATTCATCACCTTCCAGCCTTTGTTTCTAGCTCCGCCTTCCCCCGAATGCTGAAAGTAAAGTCAATTAGCAACTTCCAATATCAAATTTATTTCAAAAAGACTAAGATTCTGTTCTCTAAGTTTGGAAGCCATGAAGAGAATTCATTGGTACCCCAGCTAGCACCCCACAGAGCACAGATTTATCATGGCAAATCTCAACACTCACCAGTGAGAACCCACCTGTACCTTAAAAAGACATCATCTTGAGTCGTGTGCGACCACTTCCCCTCTCCTGCAATGGAAGCCCAAGTGCTGAGCATCTGACATGAACAGTGCTCTCTGCTGACACATCAGCAGTAAACAAAAACAGTAGAAGTTGCCTCTCGTGCTGGCGTTGAGCACACCAGGCTCAGCAGTGAGCTGCAATCTGGGGCTCAGAGCTGCACCACTGGCCAGCAGTAGCTGCTCCTGTTGTTGACAGACCACCCAAAACTCAGTCTTTCACCATCTTCTCTGGCACAGAGCTGTCTCTCCCTCTCTTTGTTTGGCTGCACAGCACTCTCCAACCTGAAGATTCCGCCTATCGTAACAAGCTCACTTGTGGTCTGTGAACCCAAGGGAACTGCGCCAGCTTCCCAGTACAGCAGCATATATCGACAGGAAGGGCAGAGGTTCACGCCAGATTTGCAGCACAGCAGACAAGTTAGCAAGGATTTGGGGGTTTGCTCTCAGTTCCCAGTGCAGCAGCACTGTTAGTAATGAATGTCTATCTGTGTATATAGTGTTAAAATGTAGTGCCGATTCCACTAGCATTTTCATTCCTGGGAATTCACCATGAGCGCTGAGTGAGGCACCAGCATAATGCTAATAACCAAGAACACTGGACAATCTTACTTAAAAATACAATTCAATATCTACTGAATATTAAAGTTTTCCTGTTACCTTTAGTCATTGCCAGCTGATGATTCAAATATCTGATTTCACGGGCACACTCCTCTTGTTTGTGTTGCATTTCTTCTAACTTTCTTCCCCGTGCATTATAAAGTATTTGTAACTGTGCAAACCGATGGGCTTCCGTGGAACCTATAGAAGAAGTCATCGTTTACATATTCAAACAAATGAGACCATTAAGATAGACAAATACTAGTCTTTTTTGAAAATTCATGTATTTGAAAACAGCTGTAAAAAGAAAAAATATTAAACAATAATGCAAGGTATTTACCCTTATTTTAGGAAAATTTAACCCTGATCTTTCTTACTCTACTTTGCCTAAAATACATGACATTCATACTGCAATAATGGTCATTCAAACTCAAACGTGTATTTATCAGGATGAACAGCGTATCTCAATTTACCAAAGTTAATTGCCGAAGTTCCTAATGAGGCAATTAAAACCAGATCATATTTTCACTGTATTTGGCACACATTAAAAATATAAATTCTTTGATTATGAAAAGAAAAAAAAATGTTTAATTTATGGTTTAAGACCTACAAGCAACAGCCTAAATGTATATCAGTGAGGATAGGCAGCAACACCTTGAGCACGATTATTCTTAACACGGGTGCCCCACAAGGCTGCGCCCTCAGCCCTCTACTCTGTACTGTAGTGGGCCGCATCTCAAATAACAATGAGTTGGAGTACAGGAAGGAGATAGAAAGATTAGTGACATGGTGTCATGACAATCTTTCCCTCAATGTCAGCAAAACAAAAGAGCTGGACATTGACTTCAGGAAAGGGGGCAGTGTACATGTACCTGTCTACATCAATGGTGTTGAGGTCGAGGGGGTTGAGAACTTCAAGTTCCTTGGAGTGAACCTCATCAATAACCACGGCTAAGAAAGCTCACCAGTGCCTCTACTTCCTCAGGAGGTGAAAGAAATTTGGTATGTCCCCTTTGACACTTTTATTGATGCACCATAGAAAGCATCCTATCTGGATGCATCATGGCTTGGTACAGCAACTGCTCTGCCCGGGACCGCAGGAAACTGCAGAGAGTTGTGGACACAGCCCAGCACATTACAGAAACCAGCCTCCCCTCCATGGACTCTCTCTATACCTCTCGCTGCCTTGGTGAAGCAGCCAGCATAATCACCTCACCCACCCAGGTCATTCTTTCTTCTCCCCTCTCCCATTAGGTAGAAAATACAGGAGCCTGAGGGCACATACAACCAGGCTCAAGGATAGCTTCTATCCCACTGCGATAAGACTATTGAACAGTTTCCTTATACGATGAGATGGACTCTTGACTTCACAATCTACCTTGTTATGACCTTGCACATTATTGTCTACCTGCACTGCACTTCCCTGTAGCTGTGACACTCTACTCTGTATTCTGTTATTGTTTTTACCCTGTATTACCTCAATGCACTGTGTAATGAATTGATCTGCATGAACGGTATGCAAGACAAGTTTTTCCACTGTACCTTGGTACAAGTGACAATAATAAACCAATATCCATACCAATATAATAAACATTGTGGGACTGTAAAAATGTTGCATAACTACTAAGACAACTAAATTTGAGCAAAGCACTGAGCTCCATTTATTGTGCAGGAGTAAGTGTAGGTACTTTATATTAAAAGCAGGATCCCTTACACAAAAATTTAACTTGTGAAAATAATTAGTTTTTTTACAAATACCTTGATACACATTTTAAAAAGTTTAACTCCAAGTACAACTTCAAATGCTTGATAAGCTAGTGTTCGCTCAGCCAAGAGAGATTTTTCTGGAGCACAGAAACAGGCCCTTCAGCTGGCTCTGCCTGTGCCAATCATCAAGTACCTGTCTACACCAATCCCATTTACCAACACTTGGTCCGTAACCTTCTACCCCTTGGCAATTCAAGTGCTTGTCTACATACTTCTTAAATGTGAGCTTCTGCTTCCAGTTGTACAAAACAAATGCAGCCATACAAATGCAACTGCACAAAATATTGATTAGACCGTGCTTAGAGTGTAGTGTACAATTCTGGTCACCACACTACAGGAAGAATGTGGTAGCAATACAGAGAATGCAGAACTGATTCACCAGGACATTTGCTGGAATGGAGGGCTATAGTTTGAAAGAGATTGGATAGGCTGGGTTTATTTTCACTGGAACATATGAAGCAGAGGGGTGACCTTCTCAAGGCTTATAAAATTGTGAGGGGCATAAATAGAATAGGTAGTCAGAATCTTTTTCCCCATGGTAGAGGAGTCTAGAACTAAGGGCATGGGTTTAAGGTGGGAGGGGAGGAATGTAAGAAATCTGACAGGTAAAATGTTTCACACAGAGATCTGGATTGAGCTGCCAGAAGAGATGGTTGAGGCAGAAACAATTACAACATTTAAAAAGCACTTGGACAGGTACTTGGATAGGAAATACAGAGGGATACAGGCCTAATACAGGCAAATGGGATTAACATAAATAGGCATCAAGTTCGGCATGTGGGAGATGATCTGAAAGGGCCCATTTCTGTGCTGTACGATTCTATGAAACACTTTTGTCTATTTGCACACAGCAAGCTCGCACAAACAGCAACATGTATGTCAAGAGGTAAGTGGCTTCTTCCACTTTTTCCTTAACTCATTTGTAGGCGTCTGAATAATATTAGAAATATGCAAAGCTCTATGATCATCATTTAAAATGCAAAAAGCACATAAAATCAGAGGAACTGTTTCTGACCTTCTCCACTATCCAGGAACTTTTGCTCCAATCTGTTGTCTGTACCTTGGATTTCATCCGTTTCAAAAGGCCCTCGAGATGGATGAGCAGCAGGATAAGGGTTATATTTCACTTTGTATAGCTCAGCATTCTCATTTGTAATAAAATGCTGTGGGAGGTATGCAAGCAAAATGTTAAAATTTTCCATATTATTATAAATAATTCTACAAATCCTACTTTGCAAATTTGGCTACATCTTTGACCAATAAAACAGCTCATTTGGTTATTTTTTTCTAAACAATGCTGCAAGTATTTAAAGAATACAAAGAATAAGAACAACAGCTCAAGTGGTCATGAATCAACAGAATAAATTTAGCAAAAATAAGTAATTGAAAATATATCAAATATTCAAATCTTTAATTTGCAAATGCAACTGTTTCATGGTGGTCTCAGTGGATTATGTCTCAATGCAACTGTGATGTAATCATTGTAAATTTAGAGTAAGACACATTCTGCAATGATTTTCAGAAATAACGTCAAACTACAGTGCAAGACATAAGCAAAAAAGAATAGAAGCTGACACAATGTAGATATCAGAAAGCAAAGCAACCAACGATGAGGCAAAAGGTGTGGAGAGAAGGGCTGCACAAAAGAACAAATGGAGAAAAATCAAGAGCCGCAAAACTTGAGGCTGCAGGGACAGAATGGAGTGAAGCCATGGAGGGATCTGAACACATGGGAATTTTAAATATGAAGCACTGATCAAGAGGGACTTGCAGGATGCCAGTATATGGATGGCAGAATTTAGATTTACTCAAGTTTATGGATGGAGAAAATGCGATGCCAGTCAGGAAATAACTTGAAGAGGCTGAATGTAACAAGATCAAAAATAAGGATTTCCACCAATGACAGGTTATGGCGTTTTTGTGAAAAAAAGAAACATTATGAAGGAGGAGATACATCAGATCCTAACCTCAATGCTGCAAAACATGATCCACTGAGACCACCACAGGTAGGTTAATTTGGGTTTAAAATGGGTGGCGCGGACTCGTTGGGCCGGAAGGGCCTGTTACCACGCTGTAAATAAAATTTTAATTTAAATTTAATTTTAAAAAAGTTACAAGAATAGAATCACAAAATGGTACAGCACAGGTGGCAATTGGCCCACTCCTCTGTCCGTTCTCCATATCCTGTAACTTTCTTCTCTTTCAAGTATTTATCTAATTCGCTTTTGAATATTATAACTAAATCTCTTTCAACCAAACTTTCAGGCAGTGCATTTCATATATACTAATCCTTTTCCAGATACTTCAAAAGAAAATTAACGAAGACCATTTGCAGCAAAATTTATTCAACAAGCATCAAACCACATTGCAGCTCCCAAGATGCGCTTGTTGATGCTCAAACCCCACTGATCAAAGTACAAACCTACAAAAAGGTCCACCTACCTAAAGGTGACAGCTGTCACCAAATTAGAATAGGTGAAAAAAGAGAGTAAAAGACCTGCCAATAAAGAAAATGAGAAAAGATATAGATTGTAATTGTGGAAATGTGGAAGTTATCACAAGGTACTGTACATTGCCAGAAATTTGCAGCAAGAAGTTAAACTGAAAGGTGAAAGATAAAATGGAAGTTAAAAGTTAAATGGCATCTATGGGCTTTATTTAAAAACAGGTATAGGCAACTGGAATCAAGGGAGTCTCGAAGAGTAATTGTGTAGGAGTGAATTTAGGAAAGAAATTAGAAGGATAAATAGGGGTCATGAAATAGATTTGGCAAGCAAGATTAAGGAGAACGCCAGAACATTCTACAAATAAATCAGAAGCAAAAGGGTAGCCAGGGAAAGAGTAGATGCCCTTGGGGACCCAAGTGGTACCCTAAGTGTGGTGCTGTGGTCCTAAATGAATACTACTCATTTGTATTCACCAAGGAGGGGTGGAAGGCAGCGAGTTCAGGGAGGGATACATGGATAATCTGGATTAGATCAGTATTAAGGAGGAGATAGCAGATGTCATGGGATGCACAAGGGTTGATAAATCACCAGGGCCAGATGAGATCTATTCTGGGTAGCTATGGAAGCAAGGGAAAAGATCACTGGGGCCCTGACGGACATTTTTGCATTTTCACTGGCCACAGGTGGAGTGCTACAGGGCTGCAGGATAGCTGATGATGTCCCTTTATTTAAGAAGGGCAGTAGAGATAAACCAGGTAACTTCAGGCTGGCTGGTGAACCTTGCATCAGTGGTAGGAAAACTATTGCAGAAAATCATACAGGATTTGTATTCATTTGGAAAATTAGGGGCTGATCAGGGAGAGTGAGCATGGTCTTGTCGGGGGTAAATCCTGTCTCAACAATTTGAATTTTTTTTTGAAGAGGTAATTAAGAATGATAAAGGCAGGGAGGTAGATATCTTTCCAAAGTCCATACAGACAAAGTCCCACATGTAAGATTGGCCCAGAAAGTTAAGGCACATGGGATCCAAAGTGAGCTGTCTAACTACATCCAAAATTGGCTTGGGGATAACAGGCAGAGATTAGTGATGAAAGGATGCTTTTCTGATTGGAAGACTGTGACCAGTGGTGTACCACAGAGATTGGTACAAGGACCCTTGTTGTTTGCGATATATATTAACCACTTGGATGTGAATGTAGCAAGTTTGCAAATGATGCAAAAGTTGATGGTGTTGTGGATAGGATTAAGGTTGTCTAAGGCTACAACAGGATACAGATCAGATGGAAAGTTAGGCAGATGGAATTTAATCCTGACAAGTGAAGTAATTTGGGAAATCAAGGGAATAGCAGATGTATAGTAAATGGTAAGGAATGTTAATGAACGGAGGGATTCAAATCCACAGTTCCTTAAAAGTGGCAACACAGGTGGATGGGGTGAAGAAGGCATATGGCAAGCTTGCCTTCATATGTCAGGGCATAAAATGCAAAAGTCAGGACATTATGTTACAACTGCACAGAACAAAGGTTAGACTGGACTTGGAATATTGTGTACAGTTCTGGTTGCCACATTGCAGGAAGGATGTGAATGCACGAGAGAGGCTGCAGAGGAGATTCACCAGGATATTCTGTGGATCAGAGGACTTTAGTTATGGGGTGAGATTGGAAAGACTGGAATTATTTTCCCTGAGCTGCCTGTGCCTCAGGTGACATGACATAAAATTATAAGTAGCAAAGAAAAGGGAGATGATCAGAATCTTTTACCCCATGGTACAGGTATCAGGAACAAGAGGGCATAACTTTTAAGGTGAGAGGAAGGTGAATTGAGGGGAAAGTAATTCCCCACCCCCCCCCCCAGAGAGGTTGATATCTGGAACCCGCTGTCAGAGAAAGTGGTGGAATCAAGTACATTTAAGAGACACTTAACCAGGCAGTTAAATAGGCAAAGCACAGAAGGATACAATGCTAATGCAACAAATGGGATTACTGTGGATGGGCAAAATGTTCGGCACAGGCATGATGGGCCGAAGGGCCCACTTCTGCGCTGTGCTGTGATTCTCGTGTATTTATGCTTTGGAATGTTTTATATATAGGATGACAAGCTTTGCTTTACCAGCACATCAACTAATATTTTGGGGCACTTTATTTTTAAGAATAATAGTTTCATACATTTTCTCTCCCTAAATTAATACAGTTTTAATTCTAACTCAAATGTGTGCAGTTATAGAATTCATTTACCAAGAACACATTGCAATTCTCTTATCTAACATTTTGTGCTGTTTTCCAGTTGAAACTCCACTGTATTTTGGAATTGTCAGTTTATTTTGTTTAAAACTATTACAAATTCATGCACAGAGCAAAGTAAGTAAAACATTTCTATAGGAATATAATATTCACAACTGCCAAAAGTGAAATAAAAATCATAAACAAGACTTGCATAATAGAACTGGAGAAATTTCTATATTATGATAACATAACTGCTGTTCATACATTACTGCTTCATCTGAAATTCAAGTTACCTTAAAAAAAATCAGTAATTGGATTCAATGTGCTGTCTTAAAACCAAAGCAGCTATTACTCAAACACCAGAGATAATTGATTAGATCAGAAAAATCCACATGACCCAACAAATGTCCCATTTGACTGGAATCTTTTAGAAGTATAATTCAATGATTCAACTTCATTCTACAATGATTTCTAAGGCTAGGGTGGTTAAAGAGTGACGAGTTTTCAAAGAGTACAATGCCACATATGGGTTAAACTGCTGGTAGGGGAGCCTGCAATTATGAGTTAGCAACATAAGAATTATAGGGCGAAGGGAAAAGGAATTAAAACAAAAACTCTTTACAACCATGGGATCCAGGGCAAGTTGGTGAATTGGAGACAAAATTGCCTTGACAATAGGATACAGAGGATAATGGTCGATGGTTGATTTTGAGATTCGAAGCTTTTGACCTGTGGTGTACTACAGAAATCAATGCTGAGACCCTTACCGTCCATTAAATCCTGCATTTTGATTGAGTTTTGAGGAGCTGAAGGTGGTAAAGGGAGAGCTATGGATGTTGTCTACATGTATTTTAGTAAGGCGTTTGACAAAGTCCTTCATGGTAGGCTCATCCAGAAGATTAAGATGCATAAGATTCACAGTGACTTGGCCATTTGGATTCAGAATTGGCTTGCCCATAGAAGACAGAGGGTAGTGGTTGATGGGATTTATTCTGGCTAGAGGTTTGTGACTCGTGGTGGTCTGCAGGGATCCATACTGGGACCTCTGCCGTTTGTGATATATAGAAATGACTTGGAGGAAAGTGTGGATGGGTGTGTTAGTAAGTTCGCAGATGATCCAAAGATTGGTGGCGCTGCATGTAGAAGATTGCCAAAGGATACAGTGGGATATAGATCAGTTGCAGATATGGACAGATAAGTGGTAGATGGAGTTTAATCTGGCCGAGTGTAAGATTTGCACTTTGGGAGATCAAATACTGTATAAAGTGACAACACAGTTAATGGCAGGAACCTTAACAGCATTGACGTACAGAAGGAGCCTGGGGTCCAAGTCCATAGCTCCCTGAAAATGGCTGCACAGGTTGATAAGGTGGTAAAGGCAGTGTATGGCATGCTTGCCTTTACTAGTCAAGGCAGTAAGTTCTAGATTCAGGAAGTTATGTGGCAGCTTTATAAGACTCTGGTTAGGCCGCATCTAGAGTATGGCATTCAATTCTGGTTGCCCCATTACAGGAAAGACGTGGAGGCTTTGAAGACAGTGCAGAAGAGGTTTAACGGGATGCTGCCTGGATTAGAGGGCATGAGTTTGGACAAACTTGGACTGTTTTCTCTGGAGCGTCAGAGACTGAAGAGAGACCTGATAGAAGTTTATAAGATTATGAGAGGCACAGATAGACAGGCAGTATCCTTTTCCCCCATGGTCAAAATGTCTAGTACTGGAGGGCATGCATTTAAGGTGAGAGGATGCAAGTCCAAAGGAGGTGTGCAGCGCAAGCTTCTCTTGTACACACACAGTGGTGGGTGCCTGGAATGTGCTCCCAGGGTTGTTGGTGGTGGCAAGTACGATAAAGGCATTTAAGAGGCTCTTACATGGGCACATGGATGTGCAAAAAAATGGAGGGATATGGACATTGTGTAGGCAGAAGGGATTAGTTCAGTTTGGCATTTAATTACTGGTTTAATTAGTTTGGCACAACATCATGGGCCGAAGGGCCTGTCCCTGTGCTGTAGTGTTCTATGTTTTATGTTTCTATCCCGATCGTCGATGATTAAGTTTGCAGATGATGCGAAAATTAATAGTGCTGTCGATAGTGAGAAAGGTAGTGTTAGACTACAGAATGATACTGATGAGTTGGTAAAATGTGCAGAGGCAGATGGAATTTAATACTGAAAAATGAGGTGATGTATTTTGAGAGGACTAGTAAGGATAGGATATATTGAATCGTAGGACCTCAGAAGATATATTAATTTGCAGATATATAACACTTCGTTTAGGCCACACTCGGGAGTATTGTGCGCAATTCTGGTCGCCCCATTGCAGGAAGGATATGGAAGCTTTGGTAAGGGTGCAGAAGAGGTTTACCAGGATGCTGCCTGGATTAGAGGGTATGAGCTATAAGGAGAGATTGGACAAACTTGGGTTGTTTTCTCTGGACCATTGGAGGCTGAGGGGAGACCTGATAGAAGTTTATAAAATAGACAGGGTAGACAGTCAATTTTTTTCCTCCAGGGTAGAAATGTCAAATACAAGAGGACATGCATTTAAGGTGAGAGGGGGAAAGTTTAAAGGAGATGTGCAGGGCACAGTTTTACACAGACAGTGGTATATACCTACAGCACACTGCATTGGACCAAAGGCTTTATCCGTGCTGTATCACTCATTGACATACATGTCAGATAAATGGTTAAATTCAATTTATGCAGCCTCAGCAACATAGCTTCAACTTTTCAGGACATCCTTATCAACCAGTACAGTAACTGCACACTAAATGCAGAGGATGACTATTGCACTCGTTATTTTGGGATTGAGTTTAATCCACATCTTGGAGAATCCATTGAACACTCTTACTCTCTCCTTCAAATGCCCTTACCTAACTGTCGAAATAGTTACAAATACAACTGGGTTTTTCATAATGATGAAATGCACCTAGACAGAACATACAATATAGAACAGTGCAACATAGGAACAGGCTCTTCAGCCCACAGTGTCTGTGCAGAGCGTGATAACAATTTAAATTGGATACCTGCCTGCATATGGTCTATATCCCTCCATTCCTTGCCTGTTCATGTGCATGTCTGAATGCCTCTTAAACACCTCTACTGGCAGCATGTCCCAGGCACCTATCATTCTATGGAAGAGAAACTTGCCATGTAAATCTCCTTTAAGCTCTACCCCTCTCACCATAAACATATTCCCTCTATTAATTGATAGTTCCACCCTCAGAAAAAGTCTTATCTACCTTATCTATGCCTCTCATAGTTTTATGTACTCCAATCAGGTCGCTTCTAAGCCTCTGATGCTTCAGAGAAAAGCATCCAGGTTTGTCCAGCCTCTGCTTATAGCTAATCCTGTCTAATCCAGGCAACATTCTGGTAAACCTTCTTTGCACCCTCTCCAAGGATTCCACGTCTTTCCTGTAATGCAGTGACCAGAAAATGCACACAATACTCTGAATGTGGCCTAACCAAAGTTTATACAGCTGCAATATGCCTTCCCAATTTTTACATTCAATGCTCCAAGCGACAGATACAAGCACACTGTACGCCTTCTTTACCACCCTTTCAGGGAGCTATGGACTGGCACCCCAAGATCCCTCAGTACTTCAATGCCCCTAAGGGTGATGCCATTTACTATACATTTCCTCTCACATTTGACCTCCCAAGGTGCAACAACTCACACATGTCCGGATTAAACCCCATCTGCCATTTCTCTGCCCACGTTTCCAAATGATTTATTTCCCACTGTATCTTTTGACAACCTTTCTCACTATCCACAACTCTGATAAGCTTAGTGTCATTTGCAAACTTACTAATCAGTCCACCTACATTCTCATCCAAATAATTTACATACATCACAAACAGAGGTCCCGGCAATGATCCCTGCAGAACACCACTGGTCACAGACCTCCACTCAGAATAACACCCCCACCACTACCCTGTCTTCTATGGCTTAGGCAATTTAGAATCCAATCTACCAAGTTACCATGCCTTAATCATTTGGATCTTAATTATTACTTAAACAAAGTTATCAATGTTGCAAATGAACAAAAATTTGAAAGTTGAACTACCTGTAAATGTTCTGCTTGGTCCCTTTCACTTCGAGGGTACTCGGGCATTTCCTCCAATCGGTCATGGAACTCCTCAACTGGTCCATTAACATAGCCATGATAATCAGACGGAGAACAGGAAATGGGTGGTTGGCAATAATCTGATTCGTATCTTTTCTCACTTACATAGTGCTCTTCAACGATACTCTCATTAGTCTCCACACAAGGGAAATCGTAACCCTTGCTTTTATATGTGTACTGATGCTCATGTATTCTGTGGTTTTGATTCCACCCATTGAGATACGGCTCGCTCTCAACCTGTTGTTCATGATCTCTCGTTTGTTCGTATTCAGCTTTGCAGAGATAATCCCTTTTGTATTGATCATGTTCACCATTTTCATTGTAGCCCTACCCATAAAGCACATTTCAGGATAACATAATTCATGCATTTAAGTCCAGAACCTTTACTGCAATTTACAATAAATCCCAATCTTCACAAAAGGGACAAAAACTATTAGGGACCAATTTATTTTGATGAAAACACTTGTATACCATCATTAAAATAAGACAGGACTAGCAAAGGTACACTGGGATCATCTGCTTGCAATGAAGTCTACATCTGCACAGTGGGAAGTATTCAAAGGAGAAATAGCGAGGATTCAGGGCCACCATGTTCCTGTAAGGGTGAAAGCAGAGGGTAACAAGCACAGGGAGCCCTGAATGTCAATGGATATCAAGGGTTGGATACACAGAAAGGGAAGCATATTGCAGGTAGAGGGAACTAAAGGTGGGAAGATCTGTCAAGAGAATAAAAATTGTAAGGGGGCACTTATTTCCTTGATATGGACCATGTGTAGGCTGAAGGGATTAGGTTTCATTAGCTTAATTAGTTCAGCACAACATCATGGACCTGTTCCTGTGCTGTACTGTTCTATATTCCATCACTGGCAGACAGGATAAAGGTAAATACGAAGATACAAAGCACAACCAGTGAAAGGGTAGGGCCCATTAAGGAAAATAAGCATATTGTGTGTGTGGAACCAGATGAGGTCATAAATGAATACTTTTCATTGGTATTCACAAAGGAAATGGAGTTGGTAGTTGAAGGATTCACTGAAGGGGAAGGTGAATTTCAAGCGCAAGTCTCCATAAATAGAGAAGGTACACGACACCTTAGCAGGCCTAAAGGTGGATGAATCCTTGGGTCCAAATGAGATTTGTCCCAGACTACCATAGGAAGCAAGGGAAGAGACTGCTGCAGCTCTGGCTGAGATTTTTAAACTTTCACAGGTTATAAAGTACCAGATGACTGGAGGGGGGAAAATGTGGTCCCCTTTTCAAGAAGCGCAGCAGGGAAAAGCCTGTTAATTGCAGACCTGTGAGCCTAACATCAGTAGTAGGGAAAAATTTCTGATGGACAGGATTAATGATCACTTGGAAAGGCAGGGACTAATTAGAGACAGCCAACATGGATTTGTCAAGGGCAGATCCTGTTTGACCAATCTGACTAAAATTTTTTGAAGAGATAATTAAGTGTATTGATGAGCGTACTGCAGTAGACATGGTTTATATGGACTTCAGCAAGGCCTTCAACAAGGTCCCACATTGGAGACTGGTCCAAAAGGTTAGGGCCCATGGGATCCGGAGCAAACTGAATCCAAAAATTGGCTTGGTAATAGGAGGGTGATGGCAGAGGGTTGTTTTTGTGATTGGATGACTGTGACAAATGGTGCTCCACAGGGATCAGTGCCAGGACCCCTGCTGTTTGTTACGTGAATGATTTGGATGTTGATGCAAGAGGCATGACAAGTTAGCAGATGACATGAAGATTGGTGGAGTTGTTGACAGTGTGGAGGGTAGTATTGGGCTCCAGAGTTATATTGTTGTGTCGGTAAAATGGGCTGAGAAATAGTAGATGAAGTTTAATTCAGATAAACATGAGGTGATGCATTTTAGGAGAACTAATGAAGACTAAGACATACTCAATGAAAGGAATGTTGAAGAACAATAAGACCTTGGTGTACAGGTCCAAATATCCTTGAAGGTGACAGCACTGGAGCGGGTGCAGGGGAGATTCACCAGGATGTTGCTTGAGATGGAGTATTTTAGTTACGTGGAAAGACCAGAGAGCCTGGGCCTGTTTTCCTTGGAACAGAGAAGGTTACGGGTGCATGACTGAGCAATAAAAAATTATAAGGGGTGTGGATAGAATAGACTGCAAGAAACTTTTCCCTGTATCAGAGATGAATAGAAATGGAGGACATAGATTTTGGGAAGGGGGGCAAGAGATTTAGATGCAACCTGATGGGGACCTTCAGATTGGCCAGTACCTGGAACACACTGCTGGAAAGAGTGGTGGAAGCAGAGTCACTGACAGCATTTAAGAAGTATCTAGATAAGCACTTTAATCACTTATGTAGAGGCAGCTAGGAGCCAAGTGCTGGAAGGTGGGATTAATACAGATGGGTGCCCACTGGTTGGTGTGAATCTGGTGGGCCGAATGGCCTCTCCATGCTATATAACTCTACTTAGTTTGAGAGTTGCACAAG
Organism: Pristis pectinata; assembly: GCF_009764475.1. Classification (NCBI taxonomy): domain Eukaryota; kingdom Metazoa; phylum Chordata; class Chondrichthyes; order Rhinopristiformes; family Pristidae; genus Pristis; species Pristis pectinata. The sequence goes on along the minus strand of NC_067432.1, from coordinate 31,208,644 downwards.
AGATAATGGGCTAGACTTCAATTTGTTGTTCATTTGATGATGAAAGTGAAGTGAACATTTGAATCTTGATTCCGCTGTTACAGGAATAAACAAGTAGTTGTCAAACTAAATAGTAGGATCAATCTCTGCATTACACAATGGCAGAGCAATTCACATAAGGAAAATACTTACAATTTGTTACAACCTTGATTTAAGTTAACAGGTTACAGATCTGCGCAGCATCTGTTCCATGTATGAAGAATAAACAAAATGTGCCCAAATTCTTACGCAGATCCAAAGTTTCTAAATTCAGCACACTGAAATAAATGAATTTTACAGAAGGGACATAACTTACTCTGTTCTGCCCATTATGTACTGGATTTTCTGCAGAATAACTAACTTTATCTGTTGGACTGTTGTTTGCATCCTGATCATTCCAATCTCCTTTCTGTTCCCAGATTTGCTCTCCTCTGGAAGAAACAGTTAAATACAAAAAATAAAACAAACATTTTCAGATAATAGATGGATAAGAAAGATTTATGGATAGGAAAGGTTCAGAGGGTAATAGGCCAAACTCTGGTAAATGGGAGTAGCTTAGCTGGGCATCTGGGTTGGCATGGACCAGTTGGGCTGAAGGGCCTGTTTCTGTGCTGTATTACTCTATGACCCTAATACATGTTGGCCTGATGTTTCCTGGATAATGGAGAAACCTGCTAGTTTTGCAGATATCTGGGGCAGATTCCCTGCAGGAACTTCCTGAATAACATTTTTGCTCCCAACAGGCCTAGTAGTGGATCGAAGAAAGAAAGGAGCTGTTTAAAAAGAGCTGAACTCCAGCAGAGTGGCCATTTTGGAGCAGCCAGTGTGAGAATGGCTATTGCGAGGTTGAAGTGATGTGTTTGAAGTATAGGTACTGAGGCTTCGGCGAGGTGGATGAGCATTGGTAATATAAGATCTTTTACTTTCCTCTGTAATCTTAGTGGCTTAAGAGATGGCAAGTCAAGCAGTTCTGCCTGATCACAGAGCACAGCTAGAGCTACAACTGGACTGACTGAGGTGCATCCACAATGCTGAGAGCATCACAGACAGGAGCTTTAGTGAGGTCAATCCAAAAGTACGGGCAACAAGTAGCTGGGTGACCACCCAGGAAAGGAAGTGATAGAATGGAGTGCAGCATTTCTGTCGCCACTCCTTTTAGGAGCAGGTAATTCGATTTGATATAGTTGCGGGGGGTGGGAGGGGTGGAAGGAGGGTGATGGCCTTTTAGAGGAAAGCAACAGAAGCTGCCAAGTTTGTGGCACCACTGGCTCTGATATGTGACATGGAAGCAAGGAGAGATGTAGTGTTTGGGGGAAACTGCAGAGTTGTGGACACAGCCCAGTGCATCACGGACACCAGCCTCCCCTCCTTGGACTCTGTCTTTACCTCTTACTGTCTTGGTGAAGCAGCCAGCATAATCAAAGGCCCCACCCACCCAGGTTATTCTCTCTTCCCTCCTCTTCCATCAGGTAGAAGATACAGAAGCCTGAAGGCACGTACCACCAGGCTTAAGGACAGCTTCTATTCCACTGTGATAAGACTATTGAACGGTTCCCTTATACGATGAGATGGACTATGACCTCATGATCTACCTTGTTGTGACCTTGCATCTTATTGCACTGCACTTTCTCTGTAGCTGTGACACTTTACTCTGTACTGTTATTGTTTTTACCTGTACTACATCAATGCACTCTATACTAAGCAATGGAACTGCACTGTGTATGATCAGTATGCAACACAAGTTTTTCACTGTACCTCGGTACAAGTGACAATATTAAACGAATACCAATACTCAGTAGTTAGGGGAACAGCCAGCAGATTCTGTGGCTGCAAATGAGACTCCAGGTGCGTTGCCTCCCTGTTGCCAAGGTCATGGATGTCTCTGAGTGGCTGCAGAGCATTCTCAAGAGGGAGGGCAAGCAGCCAGAGATCATTGTACACAATGACATAGGTGGATAAAGGGATGAGGTCCCTTCATGCATATGGGGAGTTAAGAAAAGGTTAAAGAAACAGGACCGCTGAGGTTGTAATCTCTGAATTACTCCCTCTGCCACACACTAGTGAGTGTACGAATAGGAGAGGCCAGATGAATATATGGCTGAAGAGCTGGTGCAGGAGGGAGGGATACAGGTTCTTGGACCATTGGGATCTCTTCCAGGGCAGAGGTGACCTGTACAAGAGGGACAGATTGCATCTGAACTGGAAGGGGGACCGATGACTTGCAGAGGTTTACTAAAGCTACCCAAGAGGTTTAAACAAGTCTGGAGAGGGATAGGACCCAAAGTAATAGATGAGAACATTGAAGCAAATACTGATTTTAAATTGAGCAAGTCAAGTAGGCAGGCCAGGCAGGGGCAGGACAGGGAGCAAGGTCAGGCTGAGAAGCTAATTGCATTTATTTTAATGCAAGAAGCCTGACAGGTCAGGTAGATGAACTAGGGGATTGTGACGTTGTCGCTATTAGGGAAACATGGCCGAGGGATGGGCAGGTCTGGCAGTTCAACGTTCCAGGGTACAGATGCTACAGGCATGGTAGAGGTTGGACATAAGAGAGGAGCAGGACTTGCTTTTCTGATTAGGGAGAACATCACAGCAGTACTTCAAGGGGATATTCCTGGGGGACTATCCAGTGAAGCTACAAGGAAAGAAAATAAATGTGATCACATTGATGAGATCATACTGTAGGTCCCCCTCCTCCCCCAATAATCAGCAGGAATTAGAGGAACAAACATGTAGGGAAATCACAGATAGGTGTAGGAATAGTAGGGTTGTAACAGTAGGTGACTTTAACTTCCATAATGTTGACTGGGACTGCCAAGGTGCTAAGGGATTAGATGGGGGAGAATTTGTTAACTGTGTCCAGGAATGTTTTCCGAGAACTCTCTGCCTCTACCACCAAGCCAATTGGCCTGCTCACCCTGGATCACGTATTCTAACCTTCCAGACCAACCTACCATGCAGGGCCTTGGCAAAGGCCTTGTTTTCAACATCTACTGTCCTGCCCTCTATCCTCTTGGTCACCTCTTCAAACGACAATCAAATTTGTGAGACATATGATTTCCCATGCACAAAGCCATGTTGTCTGTTCCTGGTCAGTCGCCCTTCCAAATACAAATAAATCCTGTCTCTCAGAAGCTGAACGTTCCTCTTCTTTGGAAATGAGCCTTCGACTTCATCTTCAGAAATGAGGTTGTGCAAGTGGCTGATGTATCAGTGGAGAATGCACTTTGAGACCAGTGACCATATTTCTATTAGCTTTAAAATAGTAAACAATAATCAGTAGAGCAGGGCTCGATGCAGCGCTTTGACCTGAAACGTTGACAATTCCTCTCCCTCCACAGATGCTGCTCGAACTGCGGAGTCCCTCTGGCAGATTGTTTGTTGCTCCAACTTGCAAAGGTTGATTTCGAGAGGCTGTTAGCAGGCAAAGGAATATCTGACAAGTGGGAGGATTTTAAAAGTGAAATAGGGAGAGTTCAAGGCCGGTATGTTCCTGTTACAGTGAAGGGCAAGGCTGGCAGAATTAAGGAACCCTCTTTGATGAGGGATATTGAAGCTCTCATCAGGAAAAAGGAGGCATGTCAGATTTAGGCAGCTGAGATCAAGCAAATCCCTTGTGGAGTGCAAGGGATGTAGGAGTACACTAAATAAGCAAATGAGGGGAAAATAAAAGGAAGTGAGATATATCCCACAGATAAAGGAGAATCCTAAAAGCTTCTATTAAGTATATGAGGAACAAAAGGATTACGGGGGAGAGAAGAGGTCCCCTTAAGGATCCGAGACACAGAAGATGAGCGAGGTCTTGAATGAATTCTTCTCCATGGTAAATACAAATGAGGAGGACATGTAAGCTACTGAATTCAGGGAATAGAACAGTAATACCCTAAAACATACTGGCATTACAAAAGAGGAGATGCTGGCAATCTTGAAGTGCACAAAGGTGAATCCCCAGGGCTTTACCAGGTCAATGCTAGGAAGTTGTGGGAAGCAAGAGAAGAAATTGCAGGGGCCCTGGCAGAGATTTTTATATCTTCGTTAGCCACTGGTGAGGTACCAGAAGACTGAAGTAACATTGTATCTTCTTCTAAGGGCTGCAAGGACAAGCCAGGGAACTGCAGGCCAGTGAGCCTTACATCAGTGGTGGGAAAGTCACTGCAAGGGATTCCAATTTATTTGCATTTGGATAAGATAGCTTTATTAGTCACGTGTACATCGAAACACACAGTGAAATGCATCTTTTGTGTAGTGTTCTGGGGGCAGCCCGCAAAGGCCAGCACTGAAGAGGGATAGAGAGCATGGCTTTGTGTGTGGGTATGTCTCACAAATTTGATTTTTGAGGTTTTTTTTTCCCTGAAGAAGTGACCAAGAGGATTGACCATGGCAGGGCAGTAGATGTTGTCATCAAGGCTTTTGCCAAGGTCCTGCATGGTAGGCTTGTCTGGAAGGTGAGAGCACATGGGATCCAGGGTGAGTTACCCATTGGATACAAAACCGGCTTGGTGGTAGGAGGCAGAGGGTGGCAGTGACCAGTGGTGTGCCACTCAGATTGGTGGTGTGCCCCTTGTTGTTTGTTTTACATTAATGATTTGGATGACTCTTGCTATTTCCCTTTTGAAAGCTTCCTACTGTACACATGTAGATTTCTTTGCAAATAGATGCTCCCAGGGACCTTCACCAAATCATGTCTTATTTTAGTGAAACTGGCCTTCCCCCATTTTAAGACCTTTATTCCTGGTCTACCCTATCTTCTTCCAAAACCACAGTTTATGGTCACCACCTCCAGAACGCTCCCCCAATAACATTCCTTCCACTTGACCAGCTACTTTCCCCAAGTTTTGATGTTCCAAGGAATGGCTCAAATTGGTTGAAGACTGGCTTCTACAATGATATGGATCACAGAGGTAAGCCAGGATAAATGATCTATTTTGCACTTCTGGCTGAATATGGTTGAGAATGCTTCAGCCTCGTCTGTAGTACTCACCTACTCGGTCCTGCCTTTGTTGAGGACAGGGATGTTACAGAGTCATGGAGTTGTACAGCATGGAAAAAGGCCCTTCAACCCATTCATGTCCACGCCGACCAAGATGTGGATTCAAGCTAATCCCATTTCCCAGAATTGGCCCATGTCCCTCTAAACTCTTGTCATTCACATGTGTCCACATACTGCTTAAATGTATCTAATGTACCTGCCTCACCCACTTCCTCTGACAGCTGGTTCCATCTATCTACCACGCACTGTGTAAAAAAAAGTTGCCCCTCAGGTTCTTATCAAGCCTTTCACCTCCAACCTTAAAACTATGTCCTTTAGTTTTCAATTCCCCAACCCTGGAAAAAAGACCGATCACCCTATCATTGCCCCTCATGATTTGATATACCTCTTTGAGATCACCCCTCAGTCTCCTACACTCCAAGGCACTAACCTCTCCCTATAACTCAGTCCCTCAAGTCCTGGCAACATCTTTGTAAATCTTTTTTGCACTCTTTCCAGTTTAATTACATCTTTCCAGAACAGGGTGACCAAAACTGAACACAATACTGTAAATATGGCCTAACTAAAGTCTTGCACAATCACAACATAACCTCCCAACTTCTATACTCAATGCCCTGAATGAAGGTCAGCATGCCAAAAGCCTTCTTCACTGCCCTGTCTACCTGTGATTCCACTTTAAGGGAACTATGCACATTACTTCAAGGACCCTCTGTTCTCCAACAGTACTCAGGGCCCTTCTGTTCAATGTAAAAGTCCTACCCTGTTTTGTCCTTCCAAAGTGTAACATTTCACACATTTGAATTAAATTCCATTTGCCATTCCTCAGCCCACCTACCCAGCTGATCAAGATTCCACCACAATTCTTGATACTCCTCTTCACGGTCCTACGACACCACCTATTTAGTGTTATCTGCAAACTTACTAACTATTCCTTGTATATTCTCACCTAAGTCATTAAGATAGATGACAAATAACAATGGGCCCAGCATTGACCCTTGGGGCACACCACTAATCACAGACCTCCAGTCTAACAAAACATTCTTCCACCATCACCGTTTCCTACCGTCCAGCCAATTTTGAATCCAGTTTGCTAGCTCTCCTTGGATGCCATGTGATCTAACAGTGCTGGATCTTCTGAAAAGCATCAAGGTGGATAAGTCCCCCGGGCCTGATGGCATATATCCCAGAACATTGAAGGAAGCAAGTGAGGGGATTGCTGGGGCTTTGACAAAGATCTGTGTGTCCTCATTAGCAACAGGCGAAGTCCCAGAGGACTGGAAAGTAGCAAACGTTGTGCCTTTGTTCATGAAGGGAAATAGAGATAACCCTGGTAATTGTAGGCCAGTGAGCCTCACATTAGTGAGGACACTATTGGAGAGAATACTTAGGAATAGGATTTATGCACATTGGGAAAGGCATGGCCTGCTTCGAGACAGGTCATATCTTACAAACTTGATTGAGATCTTTGAGGAGGTGACAAAGGTACTTGCTGAGGATAAGGCAGTGGGCATTATCTACATGGACTTTAGTAAGGCAGTTGATGAGGTCCCTCATTGACTTTAGTAAGGCATTTGATAAGGTCCCTCACGGTAGGTTGATTCAGAAGATAAAGATGCATGGGATCCATCGTGAAGTGCAAGTTTGGATTCAGAAAGTCAGACAGTGGGGTGGAAGGTTGTTATTCTGGCTGGAGATCCGTGACCGGTGGTGTTCCACAAGGATCAGTGCTGGGACCTCTGTTGTTTGTGATATATATCAACAACTTGGATGATAAATCCCTCAAAGTAGACACGCAAGTTGATCGTGTGGTTAAAAAGGTGTATGGTGTACTGGCCTTCTTTAGCCGGGGGACTGAGTTCAAGAGCAGAGAGGTAATGTTGCAGCTCTATAAGACCCTGGTTAGACCACATCTGGAATACTGTGTTCAGTTCTGGTCACCACATTATAGGAAGGATGTGGAAGCTTTGGAGAGGGTGCAGAAGGACTGATATGATAGAGTCATTTAATAGACTCTTAGATAGGCACATGGATGAAAGAAAAATAGAGGTTTTGGGAGGTGAAGTAGAGAGGGGTATAGATAGAACGTGGATAAGGTTTATATAGATTGGCACAACATCGTGGGCCGAAGGACCCGTACTGTGCTGGACTGTTCGACATTCTCTGAAAATGTAGGTGGGTGGATTAGCAAGTTTGTGGATGACACCAAGAGTCGTGGAGTTGTGGACAGTGTAAAGGACTATCAAAGAATACAGCAGAATATAGATCAGTTACAGATGTGGGCAGAGAAGTGGTATATGCAGTTTAATCCTGGCAAGTGTGAGGTGTTGCACTTTGGGAAGTCAAACGAAAGGAGAAAGTATACAGTTAAGATACAGAGGGATCTTGGGGTCCAGTTCCATAGTTCACTAAAAGTGGCTATGCAAGTGGATAAGCTGGTAAAGGCAGCATATGGCATGCTTGCCTTCATTGATAGAGGTGTTGAGTATAAGCATAAGGAAGTCATGCTGCAGCTGTACAAAACTTTAGTCAGACCACACTTGGGGTATTATGTGCAGTTCTGGTCACCCCATTACAGGAAAGACATGGAAGCTGTGTAAAGGGTGCAAAAGAGGTTTACCAGGATGCTGCCTGGATTAGAAGGCATGAGCTATTAGGAAAGGTTGGACAAACTTGGGTTGTTCTCCCTAGAGCATCGGAGGCTGAGGGGAGACCTGATAGAGGCTTTTAAAATTATGAGAAGAATAGGGTAGACTGTCAGAATCTTTTCCCCAGGGTAGAAGTGTCAAATACCAGAGAACATGCTTTGAAGGTTAGAAGGGGAAAGTATAAAAGCAATGTGAGGTGCAATTTTTTTTTTAAAATGCAGAGTGGTAGGTGCCTGGAATGGGTTGCCACGGGTAGTAGTAGAAGCAGGCAGTTTAAAGGAGTTTAAGAGACTTTTGGATAGACACGGTATGAATTGGCACCAAGATCAGCACAGCATCATGGGCTGAATGGCTGTCCAGTGCTCTATTTTGCGTGTTCTAACCTTCCAGAGCAGCCATCATTGCGGAACCTTCTTAAAAGTCTGAATGAAATCCATATGTACTCTGTCTACCACCCTCCCCTCGTCAACTTTCCTTGTCACTTCATCAAAAAAAACACTCATTCAAATAAGACCAGATCTCCCACACATGAAGTTATGCTGAACATCCCTGAACAACTGCCATTCTCCAGTCTTCCAGCACCTCACCAGAGGATAGTGATGTTGCAAATATCTCAGCCAGGGCTCCCGCAATTTCTTCTCCAGCTTCCCAGTGTCCTTGGATAATACCTCATCCAGACCTGGAGATTTGTCTACTTTCATACATCTTAACACATGCAACACCTCTTTGATTGTAATAATGGACTGCTCCCAAAACACCTCCGTTAACTTTGCCAGTTCCCAAGTCATCATATCTTTCTCCATGGTAAAAACAGAGGAGAAATAATCAGAGAGCTCTGCCCACATCCAGCAGCTTCACAAACAGATTTCCATCTGAGTCTTTGAGAGGCCCTATTCTCTCCCTTGAACTTAAAAAAAAGAGGATTCTCCTTAATTTTCTCTGCTAAATCCATCTCATTTCCCTGCTTGGCCCTCCCAATTTCCTTCTTGAGTATACTCCAGCATTATCTATATACATCCAGTGGTTTATTTGGTCCCAGCTGCCTGTATCTGACCCAAGCCACCTCCAGTTTCTTAACCAGAGTTACAATATACCTTGACATCCAGGGTTTCCAACTCCCAGCAGCTTTGCCTTTTACTTTAACAGGAACATGTAGTCCTTGAACACTTGCTATTTCACTTTTAAAAACCTCCCACTTGCCAGAGGTCCCTTTGCCTGCAAACAACCTAGCCCAATCAACCTCTGCAAGTTCCTATCTAATACCGTCAAAATTCACCTTGTCCCAATTCAGAATTCAAACCTGTGAACCAGTTCTGTCCCTTTCCATAACTAACAGAACCACAGTCACTGATCCCAAGGTGCTCCCCTACCATGACCTCATTTCCCAGGAGTAGATCAAGCTTCAGGAACATCATCTCCAACTACTGCTATGATGTCCCCCTTAATCAAAAAAGCAACTCCCCCTCCTCTCTTCCCTCCACCTCTACCAGGCCTAAACAACCTGTATCCCAGATCATAAAGTGTAGACCTCAGGGACACTGCAAGTCTTACTGATCTCCACATCCTGCAGGAGGAGCATACCACTGCTCTGACTAGCATGCTGCCCACTTCAAAGTACAAAAAGTTAAAAGTAACAGACCTTACCTGTCACTCTTCTCGCTGAAGCCTCGGAAGCAGAAGCCTCAAATACCTGCCATTCTACCACTGTCCTTGGAGACTCCTATTACCTGTTTTATTGCCCACCAAGAATCACAACCAGACGTGGTGGAATTTCAGCATTTTGATCTGATCTGCTAGTTGTGAGACTTTTTTGCTCTCTATTACATGTTGTTTGTCACACATCAAACATAGAACAGTACAGCACAGGAATAAGCCCTGCAGCCCATGACATCTGCACCAACCATGATGCTACTCAAGCCAATCCCAATTACATAGAACATAGAAAAACTACTTCGGCCCACAAACATGTCCCTACCCTAGAAATTACTAGGCTTACCCGTAGCCCTCTATTTTTCTCAGCTCCATGTACCTATCCAACAGTCTCTTAAAAGACCCTATCGTATCCGCCTCCACCACCGTTGCCAGCAGCCCATTCCACGCACTCACCACTCTGAGTAAAAAACTTACCCCTGACATCTCCTCTATACCTACTCCCCAGCACCTTAAACTTATGTCCTCTTGTGGCCACCACTTCAGCCCTGGGGAAAAGCCTCTGACTATCTACCCATACATTGCCTAATTGCCTGTACATCTAATTGCCTGTACATGATCCACATCCCTCCATTCCCTGCCTGTTAACACTGTCTAAATGCATCTAAGATGTTGCTATCGTATCCGCTGTCACCACCTTCACTGGCAGCCCATTCCAGTACCAACCACACCTTGTAAAAATAAAACTCACCTCACACATCTCCTTTAAATGTTCCCCTTCTCACCTTAAGCCAAGACACTCTAGTATTTGACATTTTCATCCTGGGAAAAGAACTGACTGTCTACCCTATCCATGCATCTTGTGATTTTATATACTTCTACAAGTTCGCACCTCAGCCTTCGACGCTCCAGAGAAAACAGATATCAACAAGTTTGTCCAACCTCTCTGCGAAGCTAATACTCTCCAATTCAGGTGACATCTTGGCTAAACTCTTCTGCACCCTTTCCAAAGCCTCCACATCCTTTCTGTAACATGATGACAGAATTACACACAATACTCCAAATGTGGCCTCACCAAATTTTTGTTTTGCCTCCTTCAGGGAGCTATGGACTTACACACTAAGATCCCCCTGTATATCAATGCCCTTAAGGGTCCTGGCATTTATCTTTTGCATTTGGCATTCCAAACTGCAACACCTTAAATGTGTCCAGATCAAACTCCATCTAGCATTTCTCTGCTCAAATTTCCAACTGATCTGTATCCTGCTGTATCCTTTGACAACCTTCCTCACTATCCACAACTCTGCCAATTTTATGTTGTCTGCAATTTTACTAATCAGACCACCTACATTTTCATCCACATGGTGGTCCTGTGTCACAGCTTCAACAAGTTGCTACCTTTCCTCCCCCACTAAATGTTTCCACTTTTTTAGTTGAGGAAGGGTTTGCTGACCTGAAACTATGACTTTCTCAGTCCAGTCATGCTGCCTGACCTATTTCCAGCAGTTTTTGTTTAAATTTCCAGCACTCCATTTTTTGATTTATATACTATTTGATATCAAAGTGTTCTGCAGATATACATCTGAATAATCATATTGTTTAACTCATTAGTTACGCTGCAAATTGACCAAGCTTATCTCGATTGTTCTGTTCCTTCTTACACTTCTGCTTCAGTTTTTAAATAATTTTTATATTTCTTGTTATTTATATGCCTGTTATATTAATTTTAGTCACTTCTTATTGGTTTCTTATTCCCCATACCCCGGCTTCTTCATTTAATCAATGCAAAAATCTGAGGAGGTTCACAAATGATCAGAGGACCAGGGTCAGAGGTTGGTAAAGGTGTGGGTTGTGGCAGGAGAAGAATGCAGAATGATAAAAACCAAGTCAGGACTTAAAGGCAATAGTGTCAATCCATCAATTATCACCCCCAGGCAACGCAATTCTAGAAAGCCTTTTGTGACAGAATTTCAAAGCAACTGCCCATTTCTCACACAGAAGAGAAAAACTCCATGGCATAAAAATAATATTGCAAGAGTGGTAGTATTAAAAAGATATTTAATCCTTAAAAACCACAGAAACTCCCTCGTGAAAATCAAAAGATGCTGGAAATCTAAAATAAGAACAGAAAATGCTGGTAATACTCAAGAGTATCTGTGGAAAGAGAAACAGAGTCAACAGTTCAGGTCAGTATTGAACAACAATTCTGAACAAGTGCCTTCACCTTGAAAAGATTGATCCTGTTTCTTTTACCCGCAGATGTGTCCTGACCTGCCCTGGCCGTGTGCTCAGATCTTGTGCTGATCAGCTGGCAGAAGTATTTGCGGACATACTTAACCTCTCCCTGCTTCAAGCTCAGGTTTCCACCTGTTTTAAGAAGACCACCATCATCCCAGTACCAAAGAAAAGCAAGGTAACATGCCTCAATGACTACCGACCAGTGGCTCTAACATCCACCACCATGAAGTGCTTTGAGACGTTGGTCATGGTATGCATCAACTCTAGCCTACCAGACAACCTGGACCCATTGCAATTTGCCTATCGCCGAAACAGGTCTACAGCGGATGCCATCTCCCTGGCCCTACACTCAGCTCTGAAGCATCTGGACAGTAAAGACACCTACGTTAGACTATTGTTTATTGACTACAGCTCTGCCTTCAATACAATAATCCCAAGTAAGCTTGTCACCAAACTCCGAGACCTAGGACTCTGTAACTGGATCCTCAACTAACAAACAGACCGCAATCAGTGAGGATAGGCAGCAATACCTCTGGCACGATTATTCTCAACACTGGTGCCCCACAAGGCTGTGTCCTCAGCCCTCTACTCCCTATACACTCATGACTGTGTGGCCAGATTCTGCTCTAACTCCATCTACAAGTTTGCAGATGATACCACCATTGTAGGCCATATCTCAAACAGCGATGAGGCGGAATACAGGAAAGAGATACAGAGCTTAGTGGAATGGTGTCATGACAACACCCTCAATGTCAACAAAAGAGCTGGTCATGACTTCAGGAAAGGGGGTGGTGTACATGCACTTGTCTGCATCAATGGTGCTGAGGCCAAGAGGGTTGAGAGCTTCAAGTTCCTAGGAATGAACATCACCAACAGCCTGTCCTGGTCAAATCACGTAGAACCCACAGCCAAGAAAGCTCACCAGCGCCTCTACTTCCTCAGGAGGCTAAAGAAATTTGGTTTGTCCCCTTTGACTCTCACCAACTTTTACCGATGCATCATAGATCACAAGATCACAAGACAGGGGAGCAGAAGTAGGCCATTCAGCCCATGGAGTCTGCTCCATGAGCTAAAGAAAAGGAAAAAAAGGAAAAGGAAAAAGAAAAAAAAGAATCATAGAAAGCATTCTATCTGGATGTATCACGGCTTGGTACGGCAACTGCTCTGCCCAGGACCGCAAGAAACTGCAGAGTGTTGTGGACACAGCCCAGTGCATTACAGACACCAGCCTTCCCTCCTTGGACTGTCTTTACCTCTCACTGTCTTGGTGAAGCAGCCAGCATAATCAAAGACCCCACCCACCCAGGACATTCTCTCTTCTCTCCTCTTCCATTGGGTAGAAGATACAGGAGCCTGAAGGATACAGACTTAAGGACAGCTTCTACCCCACTGTGATAAGACTATTGAACAGTTCGCTTATACAATGAGATGGACTATGACGTCACGATCTACCTTGTTGTGACCTCGCACCTTATTGCACTGCACTCTCTCTGTAGCTGTGACACTTTACTCTGTACTGTTATTGTTTTTACCTGTACTACATCAATGCAGTCTGTACTGACTCAATGTAACCGCACTGTGTACGTGTAATTGACCTGTACCATCGGTTTGTAAGACAAGCTTTTCATTGTACCTCAGTACAAGCGACAATAATAAACCAATACCAATACCTAGCATGTTCTGTTGTTGTTACTTGGACTTCCCTTTTGCTTTTCTTTATGAATGTCAGTGAAGTTAGGAAATTGATGTAGTAGTGGCTCCGGCATTTGTGCAAGCTAAACATGTCCTCCTAACAGATACACCAAACCACATTTTCAGGAACAAAACCCTTTGCTTTTGCTGCAAATCAAATATCATACAATCAAAGACACATTAATGCAAGGAACTACAACTTTTTACCTATTTTATCCCTTTGTTTAGCCCATCCTGACTGCACCCATCCATTTCCCCTGAACCTTAGAAAATGTTTAACTATTCCCAGTTCTGATGAAATTGCTGCTCAGTTCAATAATGCAACTTGACCTCGTGAGCATTTCTCATATTTTCTGCTTTTATTTCAGATTTCCAGCATCCACAGGATTTTGCTTTGTATTAATTTACTGGCACTTCTCTTCCAGGAATGCCTACTTTGAGGAAGTTTTGTCTTCTTTTCAATAGGAGTTTCATTTGTCTTATTCAAGTGCATTGCTTTCCATATTCTTTCAAGTCTTTGACCTACCAAAATTAATTTTTTTACAGCAACATCACTTTTGATAACAACTACATTGACATCTCTGGCCATAAGTGGATAACCACATTCAATGCCACGTGCTAGGACATGTATGTACTCAATAACTGCATTATCCAATGGATTGAGCAAGAACAGCTAATGCTTTCCGTAATCTTTTAGGCTTAAAAAAATCTAATTAATATTGAATGCTGGAAGAACTTAGCAGGTCAAGCAGCATGTGTGGAGGCAAAAGATGCAAGTCGAAAGTTTGGGTCAAAACTCTACATTGGGACAGAAGAGGGAAGAGTGAAGATTGCCAATATATAGCAGTATGGGACCAAGTCAAAGTTGATTTTGTCAAAAACTCACTTGCAACAGCATCACAGTCACATAGCATTATATAAACAACACTTACAAGAAAAACAAACTATATGCAACTTTTACAAGACAGAATACAATTGTAACAAAAAAAAAGTCCATTTGAGTGCAAAGTGATCAAAGTGGTCATGGTGTTGCTAACCTGTAGTGATTAGGGTCGTTCCAGTTGGTTCAAGAACCAAATGGTTGAAGGGAAATAGCTGTCCCTGAAACTGGTGGGGTGGGACTTCAGGCTTCTGTACCACCTGCCTGATGGTGAGGGAGGTGTTGGGAAAGGTGAACAAAAGAAGAAAACTAGGTCAATAGGTGAGTGCGTGGGGAGCTCCCCCACCTGCCCATCATCCCCTCCCCACTTGGTTCCACCTATCACCTACCAGCATCTATCCTACCCCTCCCTCATAATATTGTATACTAGCAATCTCTCCACTTCCCTCTCAGTCTGATGCAGGATCTTGACCCAAACTGTCAACTTTTGCCTCCACAGATGCCGCTTCACCCACTGAGTTTCTTCCAGCATTCTGTTTTTAGTTCCAGATTCCAGCATCTGCAGTCTCTTTCTTCTAATCAATATTGACACTGATATCAGAATGACCTTTATCACACTGGACTTTCAGTGGTTTGTTGGTTTGTTATGTTTTACTATTCAAACCTGGATCTTGGTTTGTTATGTTTTACTATTCATTACTTTTTTCCTCCCCTCTAGTTCATAATTGTATCCATTGTAAATATTGTCCATTATACGACTTTCCCACCTTTCCAACCCCATAATAAATGAATTACAGTGGCATGCAAAAGTTAGGGCACCCCTGGTCAAAATTTCTGTTACTGTGAATAGCTAAGCAAGTAAAAGATGACCTGATTTCCAAAAGGCTGAAAGTTAAAATATTAAAGTAATGTGTCATCTTTAAACAAGATTACTTTTTTTATTTCCATCTTTTACAGTTTCAAAATAACAAAAGGAAAAGGGCCCGAAGCAAAGGTTTGGGCACCCTGCATGGTCAGTACTTAGTAACACCCCCTTTGGCAAGTATCACAGCTTGTAAACGCTTTCTGTAGCCAGCTAAGTGTCTTTCAATTCTTGTTTGTGGGATTTTCGCTCATTCTTCCTTGCAAAAGCCTTCTCATTCTGTGAGATTCTTGGGCTGTCATGCATGCTTTGCTCTTTTGAGGTCTATCCACAGATTTTCGATGATGCTTAGGTCGGGGGACTGTGAGGCCCATGGCAAAACCTTCAGCTTGTGCCTCTTGAGGTAGTCCATTGTGGACTTTGAAGTGTGTTTAGGGTCATTATCCCGTTGTAGAAGCAATCCTCTTCATCTTCAGCTTTTTTTTTTACAGACGGTGTGATGTTTGCTTCCAGAATTTGCTGGTATTTAATCAAATTCATTCTTCCCTCTACCAGTGAAATGTTCCCCGTGCCACTGGCTGCAACACAAGCCCAAAGCATGATCGATCCACCCCCGTGCTTAACAGTTGGAGGGGTGTTCTTTTCATGAAATTCTGCACCCTTTTTTCTCCAAACATACCTTTGCTCATTGTGGCCAAAAAGTTCTATTTGAACTTCATCAGTCCACAGGACTTGTTTCCAAAATGCATCAGGCTTGTTTAGATATTCATTTGCAAACTTCTGACACTGAATTTTGTGAAGAGGACGCAGGAAAGGTTTTCTTCTGATGACTCTTCCATGAAGGTCATATTTGTGCAGGTGTCGCTGCACAGTAGAACAGTGCACCACCACTCCAGAGTCTGCTAAATCTTCCTGAAGGTCTTTTGCAGTCAAACAGGGATTTTGATTTGCCTTTCTAGCAATCCTACGAGCAGTTCTCTCAGAAAGTTTTCTTGGTCTTCCAGACCTCAACTGCCATTTCCTGTTAACTGCCATTTCTTAATTACATTACGAACTAAGGAAACAGCTACCTGAAAGTGCTTTGCTATCTTCTTATAGCCTTCTCCTGCTTTGTGGGCATCATTTATTTTAATTTTCAGAGTGCTAGGCAGCTGCTTAAAGGAGCCCATGGCTGCTGATCGTTGGGACAAGGTTTGAGGAGGCAGGGTATTTATAAAGCTTTGAAATTTGCATCACCTGGCCTTTCCTAATGATGACTGAACAAGCCATAGCCCTAACAAGCTAATGAAGGTCTGAGAACTTGGTTAAAGTTATCTGAGAGCTCAAATCTCTTGGGGTGCCCAAACTTTTGCATGGTGCTCCTTTCTATTTTTTCACTCTAGAATTGTACAAAACAAAAATAAGACACTAATCTTGCTTAAAATGTGACTTTTGGAGATCAGTTCATCTTCTACTCACTTAACTATTCACAGTAACAGAAATTTTGACCAGGGGTGTCCAAACTTTTGCATGCCACTGTACATCTTCATACTAGCAATACATGTAGATCTTTAAAAAAACACGTTTTTTAAAAAACCTGTTATTAGCACTGCAGCCAGAGTAATTCAGCTCTGGAGAAGAAATGTCTCTGCTGTCCTCCAGCATATCATCAGGAAGACCGGTCATCAACAACTGGTGTAGCTGAGTACAAAATAAACAAATAAAACATTAGTACCATAATTAAATAGACCTGCACCCAATACTATGGCTTGTTCCTTTAATGTACAATGCTTGTGTTCAGAACAGAATGCTTTTCTACCTTTGACACCAAAAAACAACACATGAAGTCAAATGTCCACTAATCACATCTTTAAATGAGGTCCATTTAATGGTGTCTGACCCACAGAGTTAACTTCAGACATCACATTCTATGATGATACAATACTGGAAACATACAATTCTATGTCAATCTACAATAATTCTATACCCAATTTTCATGAGTGGAAATGCCTTTGCATGTTTTTTTTTGAAACATGGACGGACAGGTACTTGGATGGGAATGGCAGAGTGGGCCTAATGCAGGTAAATGAGATTAGTGTAGATAGGCATTACAGTCAGTATGGACCAGGTGGGCTGAAAGGACCCATTTCTATGCTGTACATTTCTATGATTCTATGTGTCGTGGGTTTGTCACAAGAGTCAGCATTATGCAAACAAGACCCACACTCTTCAGTTCAGAAGAATGAGAAGTGATCTCATTCAAATGTATACAATTCAATATTCCCAAGGCTTGACAAAGTAGATGTGGAGCTGAGGATTCCTCTGGCTATGTTATATATTATGCTAGGAGGCAGTCTCAAAGGTAAGGTATCAGGCATTCAGGACAGAGAAGTGAAGAAATTTCTTCACCCAGAAGGCTGTGAAGAGTCAGTCACAATAGATAGATTCAATAGATTTTTTAGATATTAAGGGAATCAAGAGATATGAGATGAACAGAAGAAAGTGGTGATCAGGTAAAAGATCAGCTGTGTTCATAATCAATTGCAGAGTAGGCACAAGGGAGCAAGTAGCTTGCTCTTGAATCTTAAATTTTTAAGTTTGCATGCACGTGTACGCAGGGACTGGGGGACACAATATGCAACACATGTATGCAAGCAATTTTGTGCCTTCCCCACCCCGCCCCTGCCACCCCACCCCCCACAAGAACCCCTCCCTTCTTTAGTTTCCTTCCCTTCTGGCTTCCACCCCCTTCCCTCTTGGTCCCTTCCATTTTCTTTTCCCTCTCTATCCCCCACCTCAGCCCACCCACCTGCACCTGGCCTCCCCCGACTTTCCAAATGCCGGTTAATTACTCTCTACTAGTGTAGGGCTACATCAGACCACTGAATCTTGCTCTCTCCAGAGTAAATGCCCAATTGCCCTCCAAGCACCCAACAACTGCACAGCTCAAGACTCGCAGCCAAATCTGGTAAACTGACTTCTCTGCACTGGTCAGGCCACAGCCTCAGTACTATGGGAAAAACTGGAGAAACTTGGGTTGCGTACTATGGAACAGAGAAGGCTGTCAGGACACTTAATTGAGGGATACAAAGTTATGAGGGTCTAGTCACAGCACTGAAAAACTCCAGTCCACTATCTGACAATTTGGAAATCCCAATGAACAGCACCTGGCTCACCAGGTGATATTTCCCTTCACTCTCTTGAAATTTGTTGACCTGCCAAATTTCAACTCACTCTACGTTAATTGGCCACTGTAAATTGTCCCTGGTGTGTAGGTGAGTGGTAGAATCTTGGGGGTGGGGTTGATGAGAATATGGACAGCATAAAAATGGGATTAATGTAGGATTAGTGTAAACAGGTGGTTGCTGGTCGGCACAGAGTCAATGGCTGACGGGTCTGTTTCCATGCTCTCGCTCTCTCTGACTGTGGAGTCCCAGTTGCCATGCTCACCAGGACATGGTTTCCCACATCCCTTTGAAGCTCACTGGGGCCCCCACTCCCCTCAAACTGACCAAGGCCCAGTTTTTCATGCTCCCTTGAAAATGACCAGGTCCCTGCTTCCCAGCATTCTTTATATTCACCAGGGCCCTGTTTCTTGCTCTCCCATTAAACATAGCAGGTACACCAGAAAATTTACTACAACACTCAATAATATCTTAAAAAGTGAATTAGAAGTGTCCAGTAGTCTAGAAATTCTGCCAGTTCAGCACTACCGAAGTCCCAAGTATGCAGATTATTAATTTTACTGCAAATAGGAAGAATCTGTCTCCCTCAGTGGAGTACTCAAAAAGTAGGCCACATAGATTTAAAGAAAATGGGAGAAGGTTTAAAAGGGAAGACGAGTAAAGTTTTCTTCCATGGAGCTAGTTAGGGAGGGTGGGATTACTTTGAGAAACACAACTGCCCTAGAGGAGGTGGTGGAACCAGACAACTACTATTTTAAAGAGGCCTTCAGACAGATACTTGAATAGGCAAGGCATAGGAGGATACATGGAGTCAGAGTAACACAGCACAGAAACAGGCTCAACTTATCCATGCTGACCATGCTGCACCTGAACTGATGGGGGACCAATATCCTGGGAGGGAGATTTGCTGGTGCTACTCGGATGGTTTTAAACTAAATTTGCAGGGGGCTGAGTGGTACAGAGGCAGATGAGAAAATCAGGGGCAAATACTGCAGTCAATGAGAGCAAGTTTAGCGAATTTAAGCTGAAAAGATCAAGCTAGAAAGAGTGGAGAAAAGTCAGCTCAGCTCTGTGTGGGCAATCGTCTCTGACAAATCTCTTGAGAGTTTTTTTTTGAAGAGGTAACCGAGAAGATAGACGAGGGCAGGGTGGCGGACATTGTCTATATTGACTTTACCAAGGCCTTTGACAAGGACCTGCATGGTAGGCAAGTCTGGAAGTTTAGATTGCATGGGATCCAGGGAGAGCTAGCTTAATGGATTCGTAATCAGCTCGAAAGTGGAAAGCAGAGGATGTTGGAAGGTTATTTCTTGGACCGGTGGTATTATAGACAGTGAAGAAAGTTATCAAAAATTACAGGGGTACCTTGATCAGCTAGGCAAGTGGGCCGAGGATTGGCAAATAGCCTTTAATTCGGTTAAGTGGGAGGTGTTGCATTTTGGGAAGACAAACCAGGGTAGGACTTTCACAATGAATGGTAGGGCCCTGGAGAATGCTATGGAACAGAGGGACTTAGTAGTTCATTACATTGAAGCATCAGTTCAGATATTTGTGGTTAAGAACCACAAATTTAGAGGCTGGAGTTCCATCAACTGAACCAGATGACACTAATGATAACCAAATAGATAATTAACCTCCCTGTTCTCAACTAGCTGACACCTGCAACTTCACTTGATCCCTTTACTGCAGTGTCATCATACCTACTTTTGAAGAATACGTTAGTCCCTAAATGGAATCTAAAAAGATCTGGTCTCCTAAAATAAGAAAAGCTTGGAAAACAAGATTAGCTAAATCAGTTCAGTATTCATGTAACTTGCAGTGGTTAATACATAATTTCATCATTCAGTATTTCAGTCTACATATTTAATTTAAATATACAATGCAAAGTATCAATAATGGAAAAGGTTTTGGCAGTGCAGACTATGCTTGAACATAAAAATGTTGAAGTTGGCACACAGTGATACTATTTGCAGCAGATAGTTCCATCGGGAATCAGATCTGCTCAACTCAGCTGAAATGCAAGTTGGAGAAGACAAAGGAAGAAGAGTATCTGGATCTCCATACCTTGTAGGATTGGATCAGGTTGAAAGGTGGTGGGGATAGGGGAGGGGGGGGGGTGGGTGGTAAAGGAAGGAGAGCAACTATATACCATAAAGATTAAGGGGAAGAAGCCAAGTTTCATAGTGAAAGGGATCCTTATCCAACAGGTACAAACTACTGTTCTGTGTGCAGATGGGGACAATGACTGTTGGAAGGACAGTCATAAAACTAACAGCAACAGCGCAGCTCTCCAGGGGGAGAGGAGCAGCAGAGGCTGTCAGTAGCTGGAAAAGGAGAATCACACGGTATTGTTTTGGGGAATTCCTGAATTAGGAGGATAGGCAACATTTTTTGCAAATAGAATTACAAGCCCCATACAGTTTGCTTCCTACCTATTGCCAGGGTGCAACTGGTATCTTGAACTAGGTCGTAAAGATATTGGACAGAGAAATAAAAAAGGACCCAGCTGTGGAAGCAAATTACATTGGTAGGAATAGGCAAGAGGTCCATTTTAAGACCACCAGGTCAAGAAGCCAAATTTAAAAATAGCATATCCATGGTTACAATTTCTCAGTTATCATCCAAGTCATTTGCAAATTAGTAGAGATAAGCATATTAGGTTGACTATGGCGGCTGATTGAGGGGTTCCAATAATATGGGACACTAAAACCAGGAACTATACACTAGGATAGGGTCCACATGAACTGGGCTAAGCTCAGGGTCTCAGTAAAAGGACAAAAAGGATAGTCAAACTGTAAATTATGAGCAAGTATAAAATCAGATCTTGTGGGAAGGTACTAAATTAGGAGGGTGGGCAAATTATGACAGGATAAGACAGGAGCTAAGGGGTGTTGATTGGGAGCAGCTGCTGTCAGACAAGTCCACGTCTGACGTGCGGGAGTTGTTTAAAGACCAGCTGATCAGAATTCAGGATCGCATGTTCCAGTAAGGAGCAAGGACAACAATGGTAAGTTAAGGGAAGCTTGGATAACCTGAGAGGTCCTAAATTTAGTCAGAAAGAAAAAGAAAGCATACGCAAGGTTTAGGAAGCTAAAATCAGACTAGGCCCTTGTAGAATATAAAGAGAGCAGGAAAGTACTCAAGCAGGTGATTAGGAACGCCAAAAGGGGCCACAAAATGACCATGGCGAGCAGGACCAAGGAGAATCCAAAGGCATTTTATACTTTTATTAAGAGAAAGAGGATAACCAAGGAGAGGGTAAGTCCACTGAAGGATAATGGAGGGACGTTGTGCTTGGAGTCACGTTGTGCTTGGAGTCAGAGCACATGGCTGAGGTAGTAAATGAGTACTTTGTGTCAGTATTTACCAAGAAGGATTTGGAGGATAGTGAAGACAGGATGGGGCATGCTAATGTGCTGGGACATTTTGAGATTAAGGAGGTAGTGCTGGGTCTTTTGAAAAGCATCAAGGTGGATAAGTCCCAAGGGCCTGATGCCATATATCCCAGAATACTGAAAGCAGTAAGTGAAGAGATTGCTGGAGTTTGACAAAGATCCTCACTAGCAGCAAGCGAGGTCCCAGAGGACTGGAGAGCAACAAATGTTGTGCCTTTATTCAAGGAAGGAAATAGGGACAATCCAGGTAAATACCCAGTGAGCCTCACATCAGTGGATACTGAGGGATAGCATTTATCAACATTTGGAAAGGCATGGCCTGCTTAAGGACAGACTTTGTCTGGGGCAGATCATGCCTTACAAACTTGGCGATGACCTGCCCAAAGTTTATTTTGACAAAGGAATTTGATGAGGGTAAGGCAGTGGACATTAGCTACATGGACTTTAGTAAGACATTTGGTAAGGTCCTTCATGGTAGGTTGATTCAGAAGATAAAGATGCATGGGATCCAGGAACATTTGGATTAGGAAATGTCTTACCCATAGAAATCAGAAAGTAGGGGTGGAAGGCTGTTATTGTGGCTAGAGGCCCATGACCAGTAGTGTTCCACAAGGATTGGAGCCGGGACCTCCGCAGTTTATGATATATATCAATGATTTGGATGAAAATGTAGATGGGTAGATTAGCAAGTTTGCAGATGACACCAAGATTAGTGGACACTATTAATCACAGACCTCCAGTCTAAGAAACATTCTTCCACCATCACCCGCTGTTTCCTACCATCCAGCCAATTTTGAATCCAGTTTGCTAGCTCTCCTTGGATGCCATGCAATCTAACAGTGCTGGATCTTCTGAAAAGCATTAAGGTGGATAAATCCCCCGGGCCTGATGGCATATATCCCAGAATATCGAAGGAAGCAAGTGAGAGGATTGCTGGGGCTTTGACAAAGATCTTTGTGTCCTCACTAGCAAGAGTCGAGGTCCCAGAAGACTGGAGAATAGCAAACGTTGCGCCTTTGTTCATGAAGGGAAATAGAGATAACCCCGGTAATTGTAGGCCAGTGAGCCTCACGTCGGCGAGGACACTATTGGAGAGAATACTTGGCAATAGGATTTATGCGCTTTTGGAAAGGCATGGCCTGCTTTGGGACAGGTCATACCTTACAAACTTGATTGAGATTTTTGAGGAGATGACAAAGGTGCTTGCTAAGGATAAGGCAGTGGGCATTATCTACATGGACTCTAGTAAGGCATTTGATAAGGTCCCTCATGGTAGGTTGATTCAGAAGATAAAGATGCATGGCATCCAGGGTGAACTGCAAGTTTGGATTCAGAAATGGCTTGCCCATAGAAGTCAGAGAGTAGGGGTGAAAGGCTGTTATTCTGGCTGGAGGCCCATGACCAGTGGTGTCCCGCAAGGACCAGTGCTAGGACCTCTTGTTTGTAATACATATCAATGACTTGGATGATGGATCCCTCAAAGTTGACACACAAGTTGATTGTGTGGTTAAAAAGGCATATGGTGTGCTGGCCTTCATTAGCGTGGGATTGAGTTCAAGAGCAAAGAGGTAATGTTGCAGCTCTACAAGATCCTGGTTAGACTACATCTGGAATATTGTGCTCAGTTCCGATCATCATATTATAGGAAGGATGTGGAAGCTTTGGAGAGGGTGCAGAGGAGATTTACAAGAATGCTGTCTGGATTGGAGAACGTCTTATGAGGAGAGGCTGAGCAAGTTGGGGCTTTTCTCCTTGGGGAGACGGAGGATGAGACAAGACTTAACAGGAGGTATATAAGAGGCATAGACAGAGTGGACAGCTAGCATCTTTTCTCCAAGGCAGTAATGGCCAATACTAGAGGTCACCTGTTTAGGGTGTGTGGAGGATGTCAGAGGTAGATTCTTTTTTTGAAAAACATAAAGTGGTGGGTGCCTGGAATGCACTGCCGGAGAGGTGGTAGGGGCTGATACAATAGGGTCATTTAAGAGACTCTTAGATAGGCACATGGATGAAAGAAAAATAGAGGGTTTTGGGAGGTGAAGTGGAGAGGGGTATAGATAGAATGTGGATAAGGTTTATAAAGATCGGCACAACATCGTGGGCTGAAGGGCCCATACTGTGCTGGACTGTTCGATGTTTATGAAAATGCAGATGGGTGGATTAGCAAGTTTGTGGATGACACCAAGACTGGTGGAGTTGTGGACAGTGTAAAGGACTGTCAAACAAATACAGCAGGATATAGATCAGTTACAGGTATAGGCAGAGAAGTAAATGGAGCTTAATCCAGGCAAGTGTGAGGTGTTGTACTTTAAGAAGAAAGGAGAAAGTATACAGTTCATGGTAGGCCCCTTAATAGCATTGAGGTACAGAGGGATCTTGGGGTCCAGTTCATTGAAAGTGGCTGCGCAAGTGGATAAGCTGGTAAAGAAGGCGTATGGCATGATTGTTGAGTACAAGAGTAAGGAAGTGGTGAGAGAAGGGGAAGGGCACTGTGGTCAAAGGCTCAGGTACAAAATATGGTTAGAATAATAGGTACAGAACAAAAAATAATGGAGAAATCCAAACAACGTAAAGTAATTAACACACAAGGAAAACAAACCCAGCCTCAGAAGTGAACCATTCCATCCCAGGCAACATCCTGGTGAATCTCCTCTGCACTCTCCCCAGTTCATCAAACAATTAAACTCTGATTGACCAGAGGTTTTATTTTGTCAGTTGCATGTAATGGCTTTAAAGTGACCATAAAGTTATCCAATGTTGTGCATTACATAAAGAAAATCGTTTAACAACATACAAAAGACACTTGGACACATGGATAAGAAATGTTTGGAGGGATATGGGCCAAATAGGACTCGCTTAGTGGGCAGAATGGTCAGCATGGATGAGTTGGGCCAAAAAGCTGTGTCATTCTATGGCTCTATGACAAGAGAAAAAAATGTGCAAGTAAAATAATATGGAATGATAGATTAAAATGAGTGGC
Source organism: Pristis pectinata (assembly GCF_009764475.1). Lineage (NCBI taxonomy): Eukaryota > Metazoa > Chordata > Chondrichthyes > Rhinopristiformes > Pristidae > Pristis > Pristis pectinata. The sequence continues at coordinate 31,184,130 of NC_067432.1, read as the reverse complement.
AAAAACAAGGGTCCTTTATACAACTAAGAGAAATAAATTGAGCAAATTTGGAAAGCAAAATACAATAAATGCTACTGAGAAATGGCTGTAAGATCGCAGATCTGGAATAGGTGGGCCAGTTCAAAGTGGCGTTACCATTGAGGCACATAATCTCAGGTGATGAGAATAACAAACCTTAGAGGGACAACTGACGATTTGGAAGAGGGGACCGAGTGTAGGGTATCAAAGTTTGCTGATGACACTGTATTGAGTGAAAAAGCAAACTGAGCAGAGGATGCAGAGAGATATAAATAGATTAAGTGAGTGAGCAAGGGTCTGGCAGATGGAGTACAACACTGGTAAATGCGAGATCATCCACTTTGGAAGGAAAAAAATAGAAGATCAGATTATTATTTAAATGCAAGATTGCAGCATGCTGTTGTGCAGAGAGACTTGGGAGTGCTTGTGCATGAATCACAAGAGGTTGGTTTGTAGGTGCAACAGGTTATCACGAAGATAGTTGGAATGTTGGCCTTCATTGCTAGGGGGATTAAATTTAAGAGCAGGGAGGTTATGCTGCAACTGTACAGGGTACTGGTGAGGCCGCACCTGGAGTACCACATGCAGAGGTGGTTCACCAGGTTGAATCCAGAGATGAGCGGGTTAGCCGACGAGGAGAGATTGAATCGCCTGGGACTATACTCATTGGAATTCAGAGAATACGTGGGGATGTATTGAGGAGGTTGTGGCTGTCGTGTGACAACACTGCCCCTATCTGGTCAGAAGACACACCACTGTCAATGAAGGCCCAACTCCACCCCACCCATCAAGTGCACACCTGATGATTGGTCTTTTAAGCACCTTTGTACTGAGCCATTGGCCCTTTTGAACTACCTGGGCTGGACCACCCCCAGCCCTCCAGCACTATAAAGAGTGCCACATGTGCTTGGTTCTCTCTCTTTTTTGTCTCAGAGGGATGTCAAGGTAAGCTGTGCACTGCTTAAGAGAAATTAGTTAGGATATCCCTCTAGCATAGAGCCGTGCCTGCACTGAATCAAGGTGGCAGGTATCGTATTGACTGTTCCTTGATTGTACGTACCCAGTTCGTTGTGTGTGTATATCTTACCCTTGTTGTGATTCCCCCACGCTCGCTATCACGTGTGTGTGTGTGTGTGTGTGTGTGTGTGTGTGTGTTTCCCCCATTACTCTTCCCAGCGTTTGTCTTTGTAAATAAGTCATTTTAACTCCAAACACTGTGCCCAGAGTCCTTGCCCTTAGAGACCTATCGAACTTGTTTCACAACAGGGGATCTTATAGAAACATAAAATTAAAAAAGGGATAAATAAGATAGAGGCAGGAAGGTTGTTTCCACTGGTAGGAGAGACTAAAACTAGGGCACATAACCTCAAGGTTCAGGGGAATAGATTTAGGGCAGAGATGAGGAGAAACTGCTTTTCCCAGAGAATAGTGAATCTGGAATTCTCTCCCAGGGAAGCAGTAGAGGCTACCTCAATAAATATATTTAAGCCACAGTTAGATAGATTTTTGCACAGTAAGAGAATTAAGGGTTATGGGGAAAAGGTGGTTAGGTGGAGCTGAGTCCACAGTCAGATCAGTCATGATCTTATTGAAGCAGGCTCAATGGGCCAGATGGCCTACTCCTGCTCCTATTTCTTATGTTCTTATGACAATTGTCCTGTTGTCCACAAACTGATACCATAAAAGTAATTTTAGGGAAATGATAACGGTAGATTAACAAAGTCACAACAATGATTAGACAATGTAATCAGGCAATGAAGACATAGGAAAATAATTCGACCAATAATTATTTTATGCATTCATAACTAATTAAGCTAAAGTCACGTGTAGGTTCCTGGGTAGAAGCAAAAGTGGCAGAAGGAAAAAATATAGAAATTAGAAGTGCTTTCTTGGCCACAGTGTCTACATGGTTGGACCAGGATGGGCTATTGGCAACAATCATTCCTAGAAACTTGAAGATCTCAACCCTGTCGACCTCAGCACCGTTGATGTGAATATGACGTTATGAACCACCCCCGTTCATGATGTCAGTGACCAGCTCTTGTTTTGTTAACACTGAGGGTAAGGTTGTTGTACTTCCCGTACTCCAACTCATTGTTATTTGAGATTCAGCCCACCACGGTGGTGTCAATTCCAAACTTGTAGATGGAGTTAGAGCAGAATCTGGCCACGCAGTCGTGAGCGTATAGGGAGTAGAGTAAATGGCTGAGGATGCAGCATTGCAGGGCACCAGTGTTGAGGATAATTGTGGCGGAGATGTTGCTGCCTATCTTTGCCGATTGTGGTCTAATTAGGGACAGTCAGCATGGTTTTGTGAGGGGCAGGACACGTCTAACTAATCTGATCGAGTTTTTTTTTGAAGAGGTAACAAAAGTGATTGATGAAGGTAGAGAAGTGGATGTTGTATACGTGGATTTTAGTAAGGCATTCGACAAGGTCCCACATGGTAGGCTCATCCTGAAAATGAGGATGCATGGGATCCTCAGACTTAGCTGATTGGATACAAAATTGGCTTACCCATAGAAGACAGAGGGTAGTGGTGCATGGCTCTTATTCTGGATGGAGGTCTGTGACTAGTGGTGTTCCACAGGGATCTGTACTGGGACCTCTGTTGTTTGTCATATAAATGATTTGTTTGAAAATGCCGTAGGGTGGGTGAGCAAGTTTGCAGACGACACAAAGATTGTTGCTGACGTTGTGGATTGCATAGAAGATTGCCAAATAGGATAGAGATCAGTTGAAGATATAGGCAGAGAAGTGGCAGATGGAGTTTAATCTAGGCAAGTGCGAGGTGCTGCACTTTGGGAGATCCAAAATAAAAGGAGAGTACACAGTTAATGGCAGCATCCTCAACAGCGCTGATGAACAGAGGGATCTTGTGGCCCAGATACATGGCTCCCTAAAAGTGGCTGTACAGTTTGATAGAGTTGTAAAGGCGGCATATTGCATGCTTGCCTTTGTGAAAGAGAGCTGGGAACGAAAGGGTTAATGATTGGCAGTGTAAGGGTTAATAGCATGCTTTTTCGTATGGTTCTCACTGTGAAAGGATTTTCAAGGTAAAGAATTACTTCTTTATGGTGTGATTTAGTTATGTCTAGTTTAAATAGCAGGTGCAAGTGGGAAGAAGTAGTTTTTATACCTATATCTCGTGATGTTCAAACTTTATGTAAACATTTGCCTGTGTAAGGAGTAGTTTCTCACCTACTGTTCCCACGAAAAAGGGTATAAAAAATAAGCTGTAGCCGAGGCCTTCTTTGAGTGGGTTTCGGTATAGAGTTAGAGTTACGTGGTTACTGTCTCTGTATTTTTCTCACTCCTGCTAGTGAAAGCTAATAAAGCATTTATTCTAAGTTCTTTGGTTCTGCTGCTGTCTGATTCTTTCCAGAAGCGCGGGTCGACTTTGACGCCTTCATTACTCAAGGCATTGAGTCCAAGAGCCGGGAAGTTACGTTACAGCTTTATAAAACTAATTAGGGCACATTTAGCATATTTGGTAAATTCTGGTTGCCTCATTACAGGAAGGATGTGGAGGCTTTGGAAAGGGTGCAGAGGAAGTTTACCAGGATGCTGCATGGTTTGGAGGACAGTGCTATGAGGAGAAGTTGGAGAAGCTGGGGCTGTTTTCTCTAGAGCGGCGGAGGCTGAGGGAAGATTTTGATAGTTTATTGAATTATGTGAGGCATAGATAGAGTAGACAATGGGTATCTTTTTCTCAGGATTGAAATGTTTAGTACTAGAAGGCATGTATTTAAGGTGAGAGGTGGAAAGTACAAAGGAGATGTGAGAGGTAAGTTTTTTATATATATATATACACGCACACAGTGGCGGGGGCCTGGAATGCACTGCCCAGGGGTGGTGGGGGAGGCAGATAGCATCGGAGCATTTAAGAGACTCTTTGATAGGCCCATGATTATGCGGAGAAGGGAGGGATATGGTCAATGTGTGGGGAAGAGGGATTAGATTAATTAGTTAGCCTCAACATCATGAGCCAAAGGGCCTGTTCTGTGCTGTACTGTTCTATGTTCTACATCAGAGGACTGTGGATGCTCCGCTAAGTATATTCAAGGTAGGGGTATTAAGATTTTAGGATATTAGAGGCATCAGAAGGTACAGGGCTCCGGCAGGGAAGTGGACTTGAGGCACGGGATAAGCCATTATATTACTGAATATCAAGAAATCTTGAAACATCACAAATAATGATGTAAAAGGCCGTACACATACAAATGTTAATTAAACCAAAATGGATCTGAAAACAAAAGATAGGAACGGTGGCAGACAGAGAAGCAGTTTGGTGTTTACCTCCTGTTCTCGCTCATAATCTTCTTTGTCATACTCTTCATCTTCAAGCTGGGTTGGAAAAGTTGCACTGTCAAAGTCCATAGACATCTTCAGATGACTTAGTGAAACAAACCTAACAACGTAATAAAATTCAAATCATAAACCACATCCCTGCTCAACAGAATATCAAGAAAGAATTTGAAGTTTATAACTATAGTAACATTTATTGTACAAGTTTGCATGTTGTAACAGAATAAACTCAGCCATCAGTCAGTGAAACATTCATCCATGGTTTTAATCACATTCAAATGTCTCTCTAAACACCCTCCCATGCTTCACCCTCCATGAACTTCAGTTCATTTCAGATTACATCCTATTTGTAATTTAGCCCCATCCTCCATTCACTACAGGTTTGCAAATGACTCAAATTCAAAATCTGAGTTTAAATTGCCCCTTTGGCCTCAACTCCTTTTCTGTAACCATCTCCAACATCAAAAATCACTACCATCATTACTCTGACTCTATGTAAACACAGGTATTCATGAGAACATTCCAAGCTAAAATGTTCTGAACTACCAGTTTTTGTCCACATAAACTTGTGGATGTTTGGGACTACAATCAAAGGCTCAAACTTCCACTTAATTGACAGCCATTAATTGGATCACTGTGCTCTGCCATTGGTCTCCTCAAGGTCCACTGGAGCAAGCACAAACATTCAAACTCATAGCATTTAGGCTGGGAAATCAATCCTGGTTATCTTGGCACAAGTGCTTGGTCTTCATGGAGAATGAAGGGCAATTCCAACCAGTTTTCTTAACTAATCAAGTTGAGTTAAATACATTTAAATCATTCACAAACACTTTATGTTTGCCAACTTACATCAGCCAGTGATCTGGCACAGGCAAAGGAAGGTTAAATGTCTTCAAAGACATTCTGGGTAAGAGCCTGACAGTTTTAAATGGAAAGACTATCCACAGAATTTGGCCTTATTGATCATCTCAGACCCAGCTTCCCAGCAAAGATTGACTGCAGAGGCCAACTCCAAGCAAAAGCTGATTGAGGACACATGATTGGCAGGCTCTGTCTTGCCATCAGAAGATTCAGATCATTGTTGTTGAGTCTCTCCCTACACTCTCGTGTCTGTGATTCAGAAATCAAATCGCATACACACAACAAAAGCAAATACAAAAACTATTTTGTAGTATGATGGTAGAGGTTGGCGTAACGCTATTACAGCACCAGTGACCTGGGTTCAATTCCAGCCGCTGTCTGTAAAGAGTTTGTACGTTCTCCCCATGTCTGCGTGGGTTTCCTCCGACATTCCAATGACATACAGGTTAGAAAGTTGTGGGCATGCTATGTTGGTGCCGGAAGCGTGGCGACACTTGTGGGCTGCCCCCAGAACACTCTACGCAAAGATGCATTTCACTGTGTGTTTCGATGTACATGTGACTAATAAAGGTACCTTATCTTAGTTATGCTGCATCTGTACATAGTACCCCAGTGATCAAGAACCCATTCTTAAGTTGTTGCTTTGGTTAAAATACTATCTGTTCTGGGACCCTTACTCTTCATGATTTTTATAAATGACCTGGATGAGAAAGTAGAGGGATGGGTTAGTAGGTCTGCTGATGACACAAAGGTTGGAGATGTTGCGGATAGTGTGGAGGGCTGCCAGAGGTTACAGCGGGACATAGATAGGATGCAAAACTGGGCTGAGAAAGTGGCAGATGGAGTTCAACCCCAGATAAGTGTGAAGTGGTTCATTTTGGTCTGTCAAACATGATGACAGAATATAGTATTAATGGTAGGACTCTTGGCAGTGTGGAGGATCAGAGGGATCTTGGGGTCTGAGTCCATAGGACGCTCAAAGCAGCAGCACAGGTTGACTCTGTGGTGAAGAAGGCACATGGTGTATTGTCCTTCATCAATCATGGAATTGAATTTAGGAGCCGAGAGCTAATGTTGCAGCTATATAGGATCCTGGTCAGACCCCACTTGGAGTACTGTGCTCATTTCTGGTCACCTCACTACAGGAAGGATGTGGAAGCCATAGAAAGGGTGCAGAAGAGATTTAAAAGGATGTTGCCTGGATTGGGAAGCATGCCTTATGAAAACAGTTGAGTGAATTTGGCCTTTTCTCCTTGGAGCAACAGAGGATGAGAGGTGACCTGATAAAGGTATATAGGATTGTGTATATAGGCATTGATTGTGTGGATAGTCAGAGGCTTTTTCCTAGGGCTGAAATGGTTGCCACAAGAGGACACAGTTTTAAGGTGCTGCAGAGTAGGTTACAGAGGAGATGTCAGGTAAGTTTTTTTTACTCAGTGAGTGGTGAGTGCGTGGAATGGGCTGCTGGCAATGGTGGTGGAGGCAGATACAATAGGGTCTTTTAAGAGACTTTTGGATAGGTACATGGAGCTTAGAAAAAGAGAGGTCTATGGGTAAGCCTAGTAATTTCTAAGGTAGGGACATGTTCAGCACAACTTTGTGGGCTGAAGGGCCTGTATTGTGCTGTAGGCTTTCTATGTTTCTTTGTTCTAATATTATTTTAAAACATGACTTTAGTTAAGATGAATAGGGAGAAAAATACTTCAGGTATGTGCCAAAAGTGCTAAACAGCCAACTTTAGTTATTTAACCTGTCTTTTTATTCTACTCTCATAAATATTGCTCCAATCAAAACTCCTTAAAATGATTATTTTTTGTTCATAACCTTAAGTTATAACTAAAACTCCTTGATCATAAATCATAACATGTCACAAGGTTAGCTATTAGAACTGCAAGACCACAGTTTAAAGTAGAGGTTGATTTTCCATAAAAAATAAAATGATACACAGCAATTTTATGCACTTGTTTGCATCATATAACCCGATCTTATGCCTTCATGATCAGATCATGGTTGGCTAGGCCAGCTTTAAAGACATTACCATCAAGGAGCTGCAGTGGTCTGCTCAGGCAGCTTTGGGGAAAGTACTCACCCTTTTGCTGAAGTATGAGTAAATTGATTATGTTTCACAAACCTATAGCAGTCATCAGAACACAATACCTCTCTTGTCCCTGAGCCACTCAGAGCTATTATTCCTCTCTTTAATATAATGAATATTTACCACTTCAGCATTTCCAATCTTGGCAAACATTAATCAAAAAGCTAACATTGCTGCCAAATTACAGCTGTCCAAGGGTTTCCACAAAAACAACTCATTGATCCCTAGAGTCATACAGCAAGGACACAGGCCCTTTGGCTCAACTCAACCATGCCGACCAAGGTGCCCACCTAAGCTAGTCCCACTTGCCTGCATTTGGCCCATATCCCTTTCCTACCAATACACTGATTCAGAAGTTTTTTGAATATCGTTATTGCACCTGCCTCAACGACTATCTCTGGCAGCTCGATCCACATACACACCACCCTTTGTATGAAGAAGTTGCCCCTCACATCCCTTTTAAATCTTTCCCCTTTCACCCTTAACCTATTTTAAGAGTTTTTGGTTCCCTTTCCCTGGGAAAAAGACTGCATTCACCGTATCTATGCCTCTCACGATTTTATACAACTCAAAAACATCACCCTTCCAGCCTCCTATACTCTCGGGGAAATCAGTCCCAGCCTTTCATGCTTCTACTCCTGGACCTGGTTCTACTTCTAGTCCTGGAATCCTCAAATCTTTTTTGCACCCTATCCAATTTAACGACAAGAAAAGGGAAAGAGGTCCTGCACAGTGAGTATAGGGAGTTAAGAAAGAGCCTGAAGAGCAGGGCCTTGAAGGTAGTAATTTCTGGATTACTCCTGGTGCCACGTACTAAATAGGAAGACTGAACAGATGAATGAGTGGCTGAGGAACCAGCGCAGGGGGCAGGGTTTCAGGTTCTTGGATCATTGGAACCTCTTCTGGGGCAGGGGTGTCCTGTACAAGAGGGACAGGTTGCACTTCAACTGGAGAGGAACCAATATCCTGGCCAGGAAGTTCACTAGTGCTACTCAGGAGGGTTCAAACCAGTTTGACAGGAGGATGGGAGCACCAGGTCAAAAAGTGGAGGTATTGTGAGGAAGGTAGATGTCAGGACCAGTAAAAACAGGCAGGAGCAAAGTAATAGACACAATGGGACAGATGGATTGAAGATAGATAGATAAGATAGAAATCTTTATTAATCACGTGTACATCAAAACACACAATGAAATGCATCTTTTGCGTCAAATATTCTGGGTGCAGCCTGCAAGTGTCGCCACACTTCTGGCACCAACAATAGCGTGCCCACAACTTCCTAACCAGTATGTCTTTGGAATGTGGGAGGAAACCGGAGCACCCAGAGGAAACCCACACAGACACGGGGAGAACGTACAAACTCCTTACAGACAGCGGTGGGAATTGAACCCAGGTCACTGGCACTGTAATAGCATTACGCTAACCACTACACTACTGTGCCTGCCGACAGGGTGTGTATTTTAATGCTGGGAGAGTTATGGGCAAGGGTGATGAACTTACAGCATGGATCAGTACATGGAACAATGATGATGTGGCTATAATAGAGATTTTGTTGAGAGTGGGACAGGAATGGATGTTTCACGTTCCAGGGTTTTCAATGCCCAATATTTTAGAAAAGATAGAGACGGTGGGGGGGGGGGGGGGGGTTGTTGGTGGGAAGAGTTGCACTATTAATCAGGGACAATATCACTGCTGCACTCAGAGCGGACATAATGGAGGGCTCATCCACAGAGTCTATAACTCAATAAGAAATACAATCACTCTGATGGGATTATACTACAGACCCCCCAGTAGCCACCAGGACACTGGAACAGATAATGCAGCCAGATTAGGTAAAGGTTAAAATCAACAAGGTTGTTGTAGTGGGCGGACTTCAACTTCCTAAATATAAACTGGGACCTCCTAAGTGCAGGAGGTTTAGATGGGGCAAAATTTGTTTGGTGCATCCAGGAGAGTTTATTAAATCAATACGCAGATAGTCCAACAAGAGAAGGGGCTGTACTAGACCTGGTGTTGGGTAACAAGCCTGGGCAAGTGACTGACCTTTCAGTGGGAGAACAGTTAGGGAACAGTGACCACAACTACTAAAGTTTAAGATAGCTATAGACAAGGATAAGTATGGACATTGCAGGAGAGTATTAAATTGGAGCAGGGCAAATAATAAGAACGTTAGGCAGGAACTAGGGAGAGTTAATTGGGGACAGCTGTTTATGGCAAGTTCACATCTGACATGTGGAGGGTGTTTAAAGACCAACTGCACAGAGTACAGGACAGGTATGTTCCAGTAAGAAGGAAGGACAACAATGTCAAGAGAGTTGGTGAATTTAGTCAAGAAGCAAAAGGAAATGTATGTAAAGCTTAGGAAGCTAAGATCAAACAGAGCTCTTGAGGAATATAAAGAATCCAGAAAAGAACTCAAAAAGGGAATTAGGAAAGCCAGGAGGGGTCATGAAAAGTCCTTGGAAGTGGGATTAAAGAGAATCCCAAGGCATTTTATACATACATCAAGAACAAGAGGATAACTAGGGAGTAGGACCACTCAAGGATAAAGGAGAGAACATGTGCTCAGAAGCAGAGGGTGACGTCCTAAATGAGTACTTTGCATCAGTATTTACCAAGGAGAAGGATGTGGAGGATTGTGACATCAGTGTGGAGCATGCTAATTTGCTAGGCATTTCGAGTCAAAGGAGGTAGTGTTGGGTCTCTTAAAAAACATTAAGGTGGATGTCCCCAGGGCCTGATGGGATATACCCCAGGTTATTGAGAGAGGCAAGAGATGATATTGCTGGGGTCTTGACCAATATCTTCGTGTCCTCTCTGGACAAGATCAACGTTCAGAGGACTGGAAAGTAACTAATGTTAATCCATTATTCAAGAAGGGAAACAGGGCTAATCCTGGAAACTATAGACAGATGAGTCTCACATCAGTGGTAGGGTAAATACTGGACAGGAATCTTAGGATAGGATTTATGAGCATTGGAAAACCATGGCCTCATTAGGGACAGTCAGCATGGGTTTGTATTGGTATTGGTTTGTTATTGTCACTTGAACCGAGGTACAGTGGAAAACTTGTCTTACATACAGGTCAATTCACTACACAGTGCAGTTAAAGTGAGTTAGTACAGAGTGCATTGCGGCAGTACAGATAAAAACAATAACAGTACAAAGTGTTACAGCTACAGAGCAAGTGCAGGTAGACAATAAGGTGCAAAGTCACAAGGTAGATCGTGAGGTCAGAGTCCAGCTCATCACATAAGGGAACCGTTCAATAGTCTTATCACAGTGGGATAGAAGATTAAGCCTGGTGGTATGTGTACTCAGGCTCCTGTATTTTCTACCCAAAGAAAGAGGAGAGAAGAGAGAATGACCCGGGTGGGTGGGGTCTTTGATTATGCTGGCTGCTCCACCAAGGCAGCGAGAGGTAAAGACAGGGGAGACTGGTTTCCGTTACGTGCTGGGCTGTGTCCACAACTCTCTGCAGTTTCTTGTGGTCCTGCGCAGAAACAGTTTGCCGCACCAAGCCACGATGCATCCAGATAGGATGCTTTCTATGGTGCATCGATAAAACTTGGTGAGTGTCAAAGGGGGCATACCAAATTTATTTAGCCTCCTGAGGAAGTAGTGGCGCTGGTGAGCTTTCTTGGCCGTGCATCTACATGGTTTTGACCAGGACAGTCGGGGCAAGTCATGTCTTACAAACTTGATTGAGTTTTCTTTTTGAGGAGGTGACAAAGGTGATTGATGAAGGTAGGGCTGTGGATGTTGTCTACATGGATTTTAGTAAGGCGTTTGACAAGGTCCCTCATGGTAGGCTCAATGCAGAACATTAAGATGCATGGGGTTCATGGAGAATTGGCCATTTGGATTCAGAATCGGCTTGCCTGTAGAAGACAGAGGGCAATGGTTGATGGGACTTATTTCTGGCTGGAGGTCTGTGACTGGTGGTGTTCCCCAGGGATCCGTACTGGGACCTCTGCTGTTTGCAATGTATATAAATGACCTCGATGAAAATGTACATGGGTGGGTTAGTAAGTTTGCAGTCTTCTACGCTATCCAGAACACCACCGATCTTTGTATCATCTGCAAAGGATACAGGTGGATCTCAATCAGTTGCAGACATGGTGCAGAAATGGCAGATGGAGTTTAATCTGGCCAAATGCGAAGTATTGCACCTTGGGAGATCAAATGTAAAGAGGAATACACTGTTATTGGCAAGACCCTTAACAGTGTTGATGAGCAGAGGGATCCTGGGGTCCAAGTTTATAGCTCCTTGAAAGTGGCTAAACAGGTTGATAGGGTGGTAAAGGCGGCATATGGCATGCTTGCCTTATTAGTCGAGGCATTGAGTTCAAGAGTCAGGAAGTTATGCTGCAGCTTTATAAAACTCAACTGAGGTTGCATCTGGAGTACTGCATTCAGTTCTGGTTGCTCCATTATAGGAAGGATGTCGAGAGGGTGTAGAAAGGTTTACCAGGATGCTGCCTGGATTAGAGGGCATGTGCTACAAGGACAGGTTGGACAAACTTGGGTTGTTTTCTCCCCTCTGCCTCCACTGCCCCAGAGATCTGATATAAGATTATGAGAGGCATAGATAAAGTGGACAGCCAGTATCTTTTTCCTCCAGGGTTGAAATATCTAATATCAGAGGCATGCATTTAAGGTGAGAGGGGGAAGTTGAGAGAGTGGTGGGTGCCTGGAATGCGCTGCCTGGGGTGGTTGTGGAAGCAAATACGATAGGGGCATTCAAGAGGCTCTTAGATAAGCACATGAATATGCAGGAAATGGAAGGATATGAACATTGTGTAGGCAGAAGGGTTTAGGTGGGCATTTGATTAGTTACACAACATTGAACAACACGCTTAGACAAAACATTGTGGGTCAAAGAGCCAGTTCCTGTGCTGTAGTGTTCTATGTTCCATCCTTGCTGTAGCAGCTTGTGACAAACTATTTGGAGCCTGTGATATAAACTATTTGATTAAATCATAACCTTTGTTATAATTACTTTAAGTAGCAGAGCAACCAGAAATTAATACAGCACTCCAAATCTGGCCTTACCAACATCTTGTACAGCTGTAATGGGACACCCAACTCTTGTACTCAATATTCTGACTGATGAAGGCAACCATGCCAAACACCTTCTTCACCACCCTTTCTACTTGTGTCTTCACTTTCCAGGAACTGTGTACCTGTACCCACCTGTCTCTCTGTTCTACAACACTCCCGAGGGCCCTAACATTTACTGTAGTCCTGCCTTTTGTCTGAGCAAAATGCAACACCTTGCATTTATCCAAATTAAACTCTGGCCCAGTTGATCAAGATCCCCTTGTAATCTTAGACAACCTTCTCCATTGTCCACTATACCACCAATTTTAGTGTCATCTGCAAACTTACTAACCATGCCATCTACATTCTCACCCAAATCGTTAATATAAATGATAAACAACAATGGGTCCAGCACAGATCCCTGCGACATACCACTGTCACAGCCCTCCAGTCTGTGAAACAACCCTCAACTGCAACCCTGGGCAAATCATCAAGCAAATTTTGTATCCAATTAGCTAGTTCACCCTGGATCCAATGTGATCTAACTTTCCAGACTGGCCTACCTTATGGGACCTTGTCAAAGACCTTGCTAAGGTCAATGTACACAACGTTCTCTGCCCTCATCTTCTTGGTCACCTCTTCAAAAAAAACTCAACCAAATTCGTGAGACACAATTTCCCACACACAAATCTATCCCTAACCAGTCCTTGCCTTTCCAAATGTTAGCAGATCGTGTCCCTTAGAATCCCCTCCAATAACTTACCCACCATTGACATTAGGCTCACTGGTCTGTAGTTCCCATGCTTTTCCTTGCAGACGTTCCTTGCATGATGATAGCTTTACAGTGAAATGCATATTTTGCATAGAATGTTGGGGCAGCCGGCAAGTGTCGCCAACATAGTACGCCCACAACTTCCTAACCTGTACCTTTTTGGAATGTGGGAGGAAACCGGAGCACCCGGAGGAAACCCACGCAGACACGGGGAGAACGTACAGGGCACTGGCGCTGTAAAGCGTGCCTGCCCATGGCTCAAGACGATACAAATATCTCCGCAATGGTCCCTTGCAATCTCTTCCCTGGCTTCACACAATGTCCTACAATCTTTATCTGATCTTAATAATTATTTTTAGACCAGCAACAGTCCAATCAAAATATCAAAAAACATTCAGCTGATGACGAGTGATGTCTAAAATGAGAAAATATTAAACTGGGCATTGCTGCTGTTTGGGACTGTCGGCCCGAGCTGGTGACTGCCACTGCTGACACTTGATTTGTGCAAACTTTATTGTTCTGTTTTATACTGTAAATGAGTCTGTAACTGCATGACAAGTACACAGAACTACTTTTACTTTCAATGAGTGGCATACACCTGAAGATAATATTTTACAAACAGAGGAAGTGGTTACAAAAACACTGACCCCCCTCCTTGGTCTCCGTCCACAACTTTCCATCACACTCTCAGCAAGTCCAGCAACGTGACGCTGGATTAAAATACACGTTCTGGAGTGTCAACTCGGTGAGCAGCTTCCCCGGAGCCCGGGCTGCTGGTGACGTCGTGAACACTCAGCCGCGGGCCGCGGGCACCAGGCACTCGGACACCGGGGGCGGGTGCCGCGGGTCGGTGAAATAACTGAAACTTACCACCTGTTAAGGTGAACAGTGCGGGTGAGAAGATCACACGGCGACAACTCCCAGCGACCGCACTTCACTCCCCATCAGCACCCACAGCCCGAACAACAGCCACCAGGTCAATCTAACCGGCAAACCTCACGTCAATGACGTTACATGATTGACATCCGGCAGAGTCACGAACAGGGCAGGACCAAGATTTGAAATGGACGATTCTCAAATCAGATCCCGGAAGGCGGGACTTCCGGCGACGGGATCCGTTGCGCAGCAGGGCCGCTGACAAAGTGATGGAACTGGCGCTCAAGCGCCGCGGGAAAAGAGCGGCCGCCCATTGGCCGGATCTTATCAAAAGAGTAGCCGCCTATTGGCCGGATCTCATCTAAAGTATGACCGTCCATTGGCGGGATCTTATCTAAAGGGCGGCCCCCATTGGCCGGATCTCATCCAAAGAGTGGCCGCCCAATGGCCGGATCTTATCTAAAATGTGGCCGCCGCTGGGCGAATTTCATATGAAGGACGGGCACCCATTGGCTGGATCTCATCTAAAGCCAACAAATGGTGGAAACGGGTGGCCTGAGGGCAGTGACGTGGGGACGACGCTGCAGCGTCTACAAAGTGAAGTAGGCAGGTTGAAGAGCCTTTGTGGGAAAGAGGGACAGGACGTGTGTGTGTGTGTGTGTTGGGAGCCCTGTGGGGATGTGCTGTGCAGCTCCTCCAGTTAATGATGAGATGGGGGGTGGGGGGAAATACAACAGCAGAGAAGATGGGATGGGACAGGGTAGACTGTGCTGGGCGGGGGAAGGAGACACTGGCTATTTGCCATAAACCAAGGGGAAGTTATGATTTAAGGATCATGGCTTGTTCAAAGCCTCCTTTAAAGAGTGCAATGTCTCTGTTGATCCCATGATCAATCGGAATGGAGAAGGAGCATTCAGGATGGAGATGAGAATGTCGAGCACTTTGCTTTGTAAGCACATAGAAGCCTTCTGTAAACATAGATGGAGCACACCCCCAAACAAACTAGCCACTCACTGTCTCCGGCGTATTTTTCTTGCTGCCTGACCTGCTGAGTTCCTCAAGCAGTTTGGGTTTTGCTCCAAGATTCCAGCGTTTGCAGTCTCTTGTGTCACGACTCGCTGGTGTGGTCAAACACCTTGCTCATCTTTGGGAGAGCATGAGGTCCCACATTGGCCTCATCAGTCACTTTGGAATCCACAGCCAGAATAGAAGCAAGTCATCCTTGATCCTGAGAGCTGCCCAAGAAGATTAAAGGGAAATGACTGCAGCCACAAACAGGATGTGAAACAGGAAAATGTAGGGCACAGAAGGAAGCTCTGGTGTTCATGCTGTCAATTAAGGGTGCAGTTGAGCCTGCTTTCCAGCTGCTGTCTGCTAATCTTGCTCATTCTAGTACTTTATAAATAATGAGAGGGCCCACCACCCTCTCGGGTGTTAAGTTCCAGACCCACTTCCATTCTTTGGGTGAAAGAAATGTCAGTTGATTTACCAATACGTTAATTCTATGATGTTCAATTATTTGTTTCACCTCTAGGGATAATAGGTTCTTCCTGTTATGCCATGCAATAGAACATAGAAAACCTACAGCACAATTCAGGCCCTTGGGCCCACAACGTTGTTCCGAACATGTCCCTACCTTAGAAATTACTAGGCTTACCCATAGACCTCTCTTCTTCTCAGCTCCATGTACCTATCCAAAAGTTTCTTAAAAGACACTATCGTATCCGCCTCCACCACCATCGCTGGCAGCCCATTCCACGCACTCACCACTCTCTGAGTAAAAAACTTACCCCTGGCATCTCCTCTATATGTACTCCCCAGCACCTTAAAGCTATGTCCTCTAGTGGCCACCAATTCAGCCCTGGAGAAAAGCCTCTGACTATCTACCCGATCAATACCTCTCATTATCTTATACAACTCTATCAGGTCCCCTGTCATCCTCTGTCCCTCCAAGGGGAAAAGGCCGAGTTCCCTCAACCTGCTGTCATAAAGTATGCTCGGCATCCCAGGCAGCATCCTTGTAAATCTCCTCTGCACCCTCTCTATGGCTTCCACATCTTTCCTGTAGTGAGGCGACCAGAACTGAGCACAGTACTCCAAGTGGGGTCTGACCAGGGACCTATATAGCTGCAACAATACCTCCCGGCTCCTAAATTCAATTCCCCGATTGATGAAGGACAATCCACCATATTGCCTTCTTAACCACAGAGTCAATCTGTGCAGCCGCTTTGAGCGTCCTGTGGACTCGGACCCCAAGATCCCTCTGATGCTCCACACTGCCAAGAGTCCTACCATTAAGACTATATTCCGCCAACATATTTGACCTACCAAAATGAACCACTTCACACTTATCTGGGTTGAACTGCATCTGCCACTTACTCCAACTAAATGCCTTTCTCATCTGTCTGTTCCTATCTCTCTCCAATGCTATTGTAAAGGAGATAGAATTATGATCACTATCTCCAAAATGCTCTCCTACTGAGAGATCTGACACCTGACCAGGTTAATTTCCCAATACCAAATCAAGCACAGCTTGTAGGCCTATCTACATATTGTGTCAAGAATCCTTCCTGAACACACTTAACAAACTCCACCCCATCTAAACCCCTTGCTGTATGGAGATGCCAATCGATATTTGGGAAATTAAAATCTCCCATCACAACAACTCTGTTATTATCACACCTTTCTAGGATCTGTTTCCCTATCTGCTCCTCGATATCCCTGTTCCTATTAGGTTGCCTATAAAAAACACCCAGTGAAGTTATTGACCCCTTCCTGTTCCTAACTTCCACCCACAGAGACTCTGTAGACAGTCCCTCCATGACGTCCACTTTATCTGCAGCCATGACACTGTCTCTGATCAACAGTGCCACTCCTCCACTGTCGAATTCAGTTGGAGAGAAGACTCAGAAGACCACTGTTCTCGTTCAATCTCTTTATTACTTGATCCGAGGAGAGAGCACCAAGCCAGGCACCTACATCCCGGACCGGGTGGTCTCTGAGATAAATTGATCTACATACATTCTTATACTTTTTCAGAGGTGCAAATAATTACCATACAAGGAATGATCATGCATTAGTCAGGCAGCATGGCACTTATTTTCTACATCGTGATTGGTTACAGTCAAAGGAATTTACTTAAAAAAAGTTACTAAATCTTTTCAGACCATCTTGTTCCACCAGTTATCTTTGTATACATAAGGTTTCTCATGGTGGGCTCAGGGTCAGTTTAGTGGAGCAAGAGTCAATTGTGCAGACTTGCTGAGACAGGAACTGACTGTACTTGGTATTATCACACCTCAAGGCTGAAGAAAACTAGCTGAAGCAAGCAAAATCTCTGAAGCAAGGCACTGCAAAGCGAAGCACAGCTATTTCAAGCAGTCTATTACAGCCATAGTGATGTACCCTTTAATTCACGTCTCAGGGCTCACAATCTTTTACTCTCCTAACCTTTTCTTATACACATTCTCACCACCTCTCTTGCCTCCCTCCCTGTCCTTTCTGAAACATCTAAAACCCAGCACTTGAAGTAACCATTCCTGTCCCTGAGCCATCCAAGTCTCTGTAATGGCCACCACATCGTAGCTCCAAGTACTTATACAAGCTCTAAGCTCATCCGCCTTGTTCACAATACTCCTTGTATTAAAATAGACACATCTCAAACCGCCCACCCGCCCACCCACCTCCTGCACTGTCCACAAGCTCCCTCCACCTGAGAGCCAAAGACCTCCTCCCAAGTCTCTGCAGTTCGGATCCCACCCCCGCAACAATTCTAGTTTAAACTCTCCCCAGTAGCCTTAGCAAACTTCCTCGCCAGGATATTGGTATCCCTGGGATTCAAGTGCAATATTTTCAAGATTTTTCTCTATACGATTAAGGAATAGAAATTGCATAAGCAGCTGAAGAAGTTGACATTTTACAAAGAACACTTCTGGCTACTATGTTTAATTAATCCTTGAGAGATGGGTATTATTGGCAAGATCAGTGGCTGCTTATAAGCCAGAGGGTAATTAGGGTACTTAAGACAAGATTTCATCTTGAGCTGGAGTTGCAGCTTCAA
Source organism: Pristis pectinata (assembly GCF_009764475.1). Classification (NCBI taxonomy): domain Eukaryota; kingdom Metazoa; phylum Chordata; class Chondrichthyes; order Rhinopristiformes; family Pristidae; genus Pristis; species Pristis pectinata. Next base: position 31,166,100 of record NC_067432.1, on the reverse strand, counting down.
ACACTGCGGAACATCAGGGAGGGAGAGAGTTATGTAGATAATATACATCAGGAGACAATCACCCCCCTTAGAGCAGGTACTTCTGGAGTCCAGGAAGTAGATAGAAGGGTGACTGTCAGGGGAGAGAAAAGGAAAAAGAAAATGAACAGGCAGACAGTGCAGAGGATCCCAGAGGCTGTTCCCCTCAATAACAGGTCTTCCACTTTGGAAGCTGTTGGGGGGGATGACCTGCAGGGATCAAGCAGCAGTAGCCAGGTCTCTGGCACTGGCCCTGCTGCTCAGAAGGGAAGGGAGGAGAAGAGGAAAGTGGTAGTGATAGGGGACTCGATAGTCAGGGAAACAGATAGGAGGTTCTGTGGCAGTGAGCATGAATCCCAGATGGTATGTTGCCTCCCAGGTGCCAGGGTCCGGGATGTCACTGATCAGGTCCACAGGATTCTAGAGCGGGAGGGAGAACAGCCAGAAGTCATGGTTCATGTTGGTACCAATGACATAGGTAGGAAGAGGGATGAGGTCCTGAAAAGTGAGGTTAGGGAGCTAGGCAGAAGGCTGAAGAACAGGACCTCAAAGGTATTCTGGGCAGTGTGGAGGAGCAGAGGGATCTGGGGGTTCATGTCCACAGATCACTGAAAGTTGCCACACAAGTGGATAGGGTAGTTAAGAAAGCTTATAGGATGTTAACTTTCATAAGTCATGGGATCGAGTTTAAGAGCCGCGAAGTAATGATACAGCTTTACAAAACTCTGGTTAGACCACACTTAGAGTACTGTGTCCAGTTCTGATTGCCTCATTTTAGGAAGGATGTGGAGGCATTGGAAAGGGTGCAGAGGAGATTTACCAGGATGCTGCCTGGATTAGAGAGTATGGATTATGACGGGAGACTAAAGGAGCTAGGGCTGTTCTCATTGGAGAGAAGGAGGATGAGGGGAGACATGATAGAGGTATACAAAATATTGAGGAATAGATAGAGTGGACAGCCAGCGCCTCTTTCCCAAGGCACTTATGCTCAATACAAGAGGGCATGGCTTTAAGGTAATGGGTGGGAAGTTCAAGGGAGACATCAGAGGGAGGTTTTTCACCCAGAGTGTGGGTGGTGCTGGAGGCTGATACGTTGCTCACGTTCAAGAGATTGTTAGATAAGCATATGGAGGAATTTAAGATAGAGGGATATGTGGGAGGAAGGGGTTAGATAGTCTTAGGAGTGGTTTGAAGGTCAGCACAACATGGTGGGCCGAAGGGCCTGTATTGTGCTGTATTGTTCTATGGTTCTATGGTTCTAAAGGCCTTTGAGCTTGCTGACTACAGGGCCTCTCTGGGTTACAGAAGACCTGACATACGGAAATTTGACTTTACGCAAATTCTCCCTGACTCTGGTACAGTACATGAATCTCTTCAACAGAAAACAATGCCAAGATCACCCATAGAGAAAGTTGATACCTTCTTTAAAGTGTCCATCCAGTAATATCAAATGTTACAAGTGCTGACCCAGCTCTCATTAGTGTACACTTTCCTTTATTAAACTGCTGATAGTTACCTCGCAGATTAGCAGATCAACCTCCCACCCCCATCACTCCACCTGGGCTGAATCCAGACAAACATTTGTCACCGCTCATTTGCTGGTAACAACTTCTATCACCTATGTTGATCTTCCCCAATCTACTCTTGGCAAAGCAATCCACTAGGGCTGAGGAGGCTAAAGATTTCACATTACGATTTTGAGGGAAATTGTTCATTTCCAACTTGCAGAAAATTCTGTTCATGTACAGTTCTCTGGAATGGAACCCTTGCATAATCGGGGACCCCTTGTGTTTACAATTTCTACAGATTCTTAGTCATTCTGTCCTACTTTATTATGCTATAATGGAACACATTAAGGATTATCAGTGCAGATTCATAATCTTCACAATACAATAAGTTACAAAACAGTAATGAGGAAACCCAACATTTTTAAGAGAACTTTATTTCCTGTTTCATAGTGTGAATGCAGCAAATATTGATGATGCAAAGTTATCTATACTCGATTAAGCGTGTTTAATATATGATAATACTTAATAAAGTATAATAAATTATTAATTTATAATACATGGACAATGCAGGATCATACAGGACAATACATTCAATAGGACATGGGCTTCTAACTTAAGATGTATCAATGTTATTTCACATTGGAAAAAGAAGAAAACCCTGTTTATATTTCACTATTTCCATTCTTTTCAGAATTTTCCAAAGTGCTTCACAGCCACACAAGTACATTTGAAATGTAGTTATTGTTGTAGGAAACGTGGTAGTCAATTTGCATGTGGCAAGTTTGCAGAAATACTAATGCATTTATTATCATTTTTTGGTTGTTGATTTGAGGCATAAATATGAACTGGCATACCTTTGATAACACTCCCTTCTCAATGCAGGGCCATCTGATATTTTATTGCATGATGAGGCCTCTGTTCATTGTTTAATCCTAAAGGTAGCAACTGTGGCACTTTGGAATAGGTTTTGTGTGCAACTTTCTGGAGTGTGACTGAAAACCAGATCCTCTGTCTCAGGCAAGAGTGCTACCAGTTGAGAGACATATGGAGTGGTAAAAAGTAAGTACTAAAGATTGTAATTTGGTGCAGGTTTTGAACATGAAAAAAAAGGAAGCATAGGAGAAGGAGAGGAGAAGGACATGGAGGATAGTGAGAGCAGTGTGGGGCATGCTGATGTGAGCATGCTGGAACATTATGAGATAAGGAAGGAGATGGTGCTGGGTCTTTGGAAGAGCATCAAGGTGGATAAATCCCCAGGGCCTGATGGGATACATCCCGGGTTATTGAAAAGGCGATAGAGGAGATTATGGGGCGTTGACAAGGATTTCTGTATCCTCACTTGCTCCTGGAGGACTGGAGAGTAGCATATATTTTTCCTTTGTTCAAGAATAGAGATAGGGATAATGCAGGAAATCGTAGGCTGGTGAGCATAATATCAGTGGTAGGGAAGCTATTGGAGAAGATTCTTAGGGATAAGATTTACACGCATTTGGAAAAACATGTCTTAATTAGGGATAGTGAGCATGGCTTTGTGCGGGGCAGGTCATATCTTACAAATTTGATTGGGTTTTTTTGAGGAGGTGATGAAGATGATTGAGGGAGGGGCAGTGGATGTTGTCTACATGGATCTTAAAGGTTCTTCATGGTCGGTTGATCTAGAAGATTAAGATGCATGGGATCCACGATGACTTGGTTGTTTTGATTCAGAATTGGCTTGCCCATAGAAGACAGAGGGTAGTGGAGGAGGGGTGTTATTCTGGTTTGAGCTCTGTGACCCGTGGTTTTCTGCAGAGATCAGTGCTGGGGCCTTTCTTGTTTGTGATATAGATAATGACTTGGATGAAAAGGTAGATGAGTGAGTTAGTAAGTATGCAGATGACACAGTATAGAGGGCTGTGAAAGGGTACAGCAGAATATAAATCAGTTATGGGTATAGAAATGGGCAGAAAAATGGGAGATGGAGTTTAATCTGAGCAAGTGTGAGGTGTTGCACTTTGGGAGGTCTACGATAAGGGGAAAGTATACAGTTAATGGTGTGACGGATATTCACTTTCTAAACCTCAAAAGGGTTTATTGCTAACCTCAGCATTTTAGCACAGCAGCATGACCTGTCCAAAGGTCAAAAAGCAGTTGTTCATTAAGATAAAATCCCTTCTGCAAGAACAGCAAAAATTGTCCAAGGCTCAAAATGTTTGTTGTTTGCTAAGTTAAACTTCTAACCAATATTCCCTGCTCAGCCTCTTAACATAAACAAGAGAACAATGGGATCCACATTTACTTAATTAAACCCTCCAGTCACCTGACCTGAAAATGTGGTTGAAGCAACATCACATGCCAATGATGTCAACTAGGTGAAAAAACTGTGTAAATGTTAGAAAGCAGTCAGGGTAGGGGGAATGACAGAGAGAAGGGGTTACAGAAAGACGACCTATAATTCGTTCCTCAGCCTTTGGTTTATATGACGGATGACTTGTTCATCTGTAACTTGTTGGTATGACTTTCTAGCTTGTAAGATTTGTACTTGTGTTTGGAAATCCTTTAAGTTACAAGTTGTTGTCATGAATTACTTATTCGAATTATATGTCTCACCTAAAATAAAATAAACTATTTAAACTGCTTCATTAGCTGGAAGAATCTTCTCCTTGGTTGGGAGGAGAGGCCCACCACTTGAAATAGTGATTATTGACATCTGGACCTTTCAGTAGAGACTAAAGTAGTGAAGTCAACTAATCCTACAAGTGTAGGTTAGAATCATAGAACAGTACAGCACAATACAAGCCCTTCGGCCCACAATGTTGTGCCGACATTTAAACCTCGCCTAAGACTATCTAACCCCTTCCTCCCACATATCCCTCTATTTTAAATTCCTCCATAAGCTTATCTAGCAATCTGTTGAATTTGACCAATGTACCTGCCTCCACCACCACCCCAGGCAACATATTCCATGCCCCAACCACTCTCTGCGTCAAAAACCTTCCTCTGATATCTCCCTTGAACTTCCCACCCATTACTTTAAAGCCATGCCCTCTTGTATTGAGCATTGATGCCCTGGAAAAGAGGCACTGACTGTCCACTCTATCTATTCCTCTTAATATTTTGTACACCCCTATAGTGAGGGTACTCGTAAATGCTTATGCCAGACAGAACTTAAAGTCTTCACTTAAGTTTAGAGATCTCAGATGGTACACTCAATATCATCACAATGGCAGGAACTTTAACAGCATTGTTGCAGAGAAGGATCTTGAGGTCCAAGTCCATTGTTCACTGAAAGTGGCCACACAGGTAGATAGGGTGGTGAAGAAAGCTTTTGGCATGCTGGCCTTCATCAATCAGGGTATTGAGTATAAAAGTTGGGATGTTATGTTGCAGTTGCACAAGACATTGAGGCCGCATTTGGAATACTGTGTTCAGTTTTGGTCACTCTGCTATATCAAAAATGCCATTAAGCTGGAAAGAGTGCAGAGGAAATTTTCCAGGATGTTGCTGGGACTCGGGACTGAGATATGGAGAGAGGTGAAATAGGTTGGGACTTTTCCTATTGGAGCATAGGAGAACGAGGGTGATCTGGTTGAGGTGTATAAAATCATGAGGGGCATTGACAGGGTCAATGCACACAGTCATTTTCCCAGGGTTGGGGAATCAAGAACTAGAGGGCACGGGTTTAAAGTGAGAGGTGAAAAATTTAATAGGAATCTGAGGGGCAAATTTTCACCCAGTTGAGCTGAAAGACCTGTTTCCACTATTACAGGAAGGATGTGGAGGCTTTGGAAAGGGTGCAGAAGAGGCCTGGATTAGAGCAGCCTGAATTAGAAGGCATGAGGAGAGTTTGGAAAAATTTGGGTTGTTTTCTCTGAGGCAGAGGAGGCTGAGGGGAGACCTTAATAGAGGTTTATAAGATTATGAGAGGCATTATGATTATGAGTTGACAGTCAGAATCTTTTTCCCAAAGAACATGCATTTAAGATGAGAAGGGGAAAATTCAAAGGGGGTGTGTGCTGCAGCTGTTCCACACAGTGGTGGGTGCCCAGAAATGGCTGCTGGGGGCTTGGTGGAAGCAGATACAATACTGTGTTTAAGAAGCTGTTAGATAGACACATGAATATGGATATGGATCACATGCAGGCAGAAGAGATTTGGTTTAGTTTGGCATTGCATTTGATGCAGACATTGTGGGCTGAAGGGCCTGTTCCTGAGCTCTACTGTTCTATGTCAATATGTCTGTTCAGGATTTACCCAGATTTGTAGAAAGATTTACGAGGATGTTGCCAAGACTAGAGGGCCTGAATTAAAGAGAGAGGTTGACCAGGCGAGGTCTTCATTCCTTGTAATGTAGGAGAAGGAGCAGCAATTTCTTTGAAGTGGTTAAAATTGAGGGACATAGATAAGGTGGATGGTAACTGTCTTTTCCCCAGGGTAGGGGAGTCCAAAGTGGTTGAGGCAGGTACAACAATATCACTGAAGAAACACTTGGATAGGTAGATGGAGGGGCGGGGCTTGGAGGAAAATGGGACTAGTGGGTGGGCACTGTGGTTGGCATAGACTGGTTGGGCCGAAGGTCCTGTATCTGTGATGTATTACTCTGACTCTAAACGCTCTGTGGATGTTTTCTCTGGTGTGGTTAGTTTAAAGTTTCAAGAGAAAGAATTGGATATTCAAGACTGAGATAGTCCTAGAATAAATACAGCACAGAAACAGGCCCTTTGGCCCAACTTGTCCATGCCAACCAAGGTGCCCATCTAAGCTTGTCCCATTTGGCCCATAATCCCTCCAAATCTTTCATATCAATGTGCCTGTCCAACTGTCTTTTAAAAGTTATCATACCTGCCTCAACCATTTCCTCTGGCAGCTCGTTCCATATATGTACCACCCTCTGCATGAAGAAGTTACCCCTCAGTTAAATCAATCCCTTGTCTTTGGATGCTATTGAGGTGGATGTTCTCTTGGGGGCTAGCAGCAGCAGTCAGGTCTCTGGCACTGTGAGCGGAAAGGGTGCAGATGGTGATCAGAGACTCTAGTGAGGAGATAGGTAGGAGATTCTATGGCTGCAGAAGAGCCACCAGGAAGGTGTGTTGCCTCCTGAGCATGAGGGTCAAGGACATCTCTGAGTGGCTGCAGAAAATTCTCAAGCAGGAGGGTAAACAGCCGGAGTTTATTGTACCTGTTCATACAAATGACATAGGCAGAGTAAGGAATGAGGTCCTGCAGAAAGAGTAAAGGGAGTTCCGTAAGATGTTAAGAAGCAGGACCGGAGGGTAGTGATCTCCAGATTACTCCTGGTGCCACGTGTTAGTGAGGTCAGAACAAGAAGGACAGGCCAGATGAATTCATGGCTGAGGAGCAGGTATGGGGGTTCTTGGACCATTGCAATCTCTTCTGGGGTAGAGGCAACCTGTACAATAGGGACGGGTTGCACTTCAACCAAAGGGAAACCAATATCCTTGCAGGGAAATTTGCTAGCGCTACACAGGGGGGTTTAAACTAGATTGGCAGGAGGGTGGGAATCTGAGCAGGAACAAGTCATGGGATAAAGCAGTAGCCAGCGAGAGCAAGTTTAGCGATCAGGATAGCCCGGGGCACAGTAAAGGCAGGGAAAATATACCCAGTTAAACTGCATTTATGTCATTGCACAATGCTTAACAGGTAAGGTGGATGAACTCAGAGCATGGATTGGCTCTTGGGACTGGGATGTTGTAGGCATAACAGAAATGTGTCTGAGAGAAGTGCAGGACTGGCAGCTCAATGTTCCAGGATACAGGGGCTACAGGTGTGACAGAAGGACAGGTAAGCGAGGAGGGGTGTTTCCTTTTTGATAAGGGAGGACATAACAGCAGTTCTTAGAGACGACATTCTTGGGGGATCGTCCAGTGAGGTCATGTGGGTAGAACTTTGAAACAAGAAGGGGAGGGTCACTCCAGTGTAGACCAAACACCACCCCCCCCCCCACCCCAGTAGGTGTGTACAGAAATCACTCATAGTTGTAAGAATAATAGGGTTGTATTAGTGGGAGATTTTAATGCCCCGGTATTGACTGGCCTACCCAGAGCGTTAAGGGCCTGGACAGGGTGGAATTTGTGAAATGTGGCAAGGATTGTTTCCTAAATTAATATACAGAGGGCCGTATTGGGAGGGTGCAACACTGGACCTCCTCTCAGGGAACGAGGCAGGGCAGGTAACAAATGGCAGTGTGGGAGCACTTTGGCTCTAGTGACCATAATTCTATTAGTTTTAAGATAATGATGGAAAAGGGTAGGGCAGGTCCACAGGTTAGGGTCCTAAACTGGAGCACGGCTAATTTTGGGAGAATTAGGCAGGATGTAGCAGGGGTCAATTGGGAGAGCCTGTTTGAAGGGAAAGGAACAAATGGCAAGTGGGAGGCTTTTAGGAGTGTGATACCAAGAGTCCAGGGGCAGCATGTTCCTGTTCGGGTGAAGAGTAAACCTGGAAAGTTTAGGGAATCCTGGCTGATGAGAGGTATTGAGGTTCTGGAAGCATACATTGGGTTTAAGAGGTTGGGGGATGAGGGAATCCCTTGATGACTATAAAAAGATTAATCATACTCTTAAGAGGGAAATCGGGAGGGTAAAGATTATGAGATGGTTCTGGCAGGTAAGGTTAAGGAAAATCCCATGAGGTTCTATAGCTATACTAAGGGTAAAATGGTGGCCAAAGAGAGAGTAGGTCCCCTCAGAGATCAGGAGAGCTACCTATGTCTCGAGTTGCAGGAGATGGGTGGGATTTTTAACAAATATTTCACCTTGGTATTTACTGAGGAGAAAATCGCTGTTGCTCAGGAGATAAGGGAAACAAGTGGAGATGTTTTAGAGAACATTCATATTACCAGGGAGGAGGTATTTGCAGCCTTACAGCGCATTAAAGTGGATAAATCCCCAGGGCCTGACCAAGTGCATCCTTAGACTTTGTGGGAGGCTGGAAAAGAAACTGCGGAGGCCCTTGCAGAGATATTTCCTTCATCGTTAGTCACTGGTGAAGTTCTCGAAGACTGGAAGGTGGCTAATGTTGTTCCGTTGTTTAAGAAGGGTAGCAAGGATAAGCCAGGGAACTACAGGCCGATCAGCCTGATATCAGGAAGTTGCTGCAGGGAATTCTGAAGGACAGGATCTACCAGCATTTGGATAGACCAGAGTCTGATTAGGAGCAGTCAGCATGGCTTCATGTGTGGAAAATTGTGCTTGATGAACATTTTAGAATTTTTGAAGAGGTAATCAAAAAGGGAGATGAGGGTAGGGTAGTGGGTATAGTTTTGGTCAACCTGTTACAGGAAAGATGTGGTTAAACTGTAAAGGGTGCATAAAAAAATTCATTTCCAGGATGAGAGGGCCTGAGTTCTAGGGAGAGGTTGGCCAGGCTTGGTCTTTATTCCTTGTAGTGTAGGAGAATTAGGGATGACCTTATAGAGGTTTCTAAAATCATGAGGGTATAGATAAGGTGGATAATAGCAATCTTTTCCCAGGGTAGGTAAGTCCAAAATGAGGGTGCATAGATATAGAGTGAGAGGGGAAAGATTTAGGAGACTTGAGGGTCAACGTTTCCCACACAGGATGGTGAGTATATGGAACAAACTGCCAGAGGAAGTGGTTGCGGCAGGAAATTGGGACTAGATGGGTGGTTGCCATGGTTGGCATGGACTCGTTGGGTCAAAGGGCCTTTATCCATGTTGTACCACTCTGTGTCTCAATGACTCGCCTTAAACCTATGCCCTCTAGTTCTTGATTCCTAAAGCCTGGGAAATAGACTGAGTGCATTCACCTTATCTATGCCCCTCATGATTTTATGCACCCCTATGAGGTCACCCCTCAATCTCCAGTGCTCCAAGTAATAGTCCTATCCTGCCTATCCTCTCCATATAAGATAGACTAGGCATTTATTCCTTGGAGAATTGGAGATTGAGGGGTGACCTTGTAGAGATACCCCTGGCAACATTCTTTTAAATCTTCTTTGCACTCCTTCCAGCTTAATGACATCTTTCTGATAACAGAGTTATCCAAACTGTACACAATACCTCAGGTGCGGCTTCTCCACTGCCTTGTATAACTGCAACATAATGTCCCAACTCCTAAACTCCATACCCTGACAGATGAAGGCCAGCGTGCCAAACGCCTTCTTTACCACCATGTCTACCACCACTTTCAGTGAACAATGTGCTTGTACTGCTAGGTCCCTCCATTCTATAACACTCCCCAGATTTTCACTGTGAAAGTCCTACCCTGGTTTGACTTCCCAGAATGCAACACCTTGCACTTAACTCAATTGAACACTACCTGCCGTTCCTTAGCCCCCTAACCTTGCTGATCAAGTTCCCCCTGTATTTTTGATAACCTTCTTCACTATCAATGACATCAGCTATTTTAGTGCCATGTGCAAACTTACTAACCATGCCATGTACATTCACATCCAAATCATTTATGTGATGAACAACTATGGTCCCAGCACTGATCCCTGTGGCACACCACTTGTCACAGCTTCTAGTCTGAAAAACAACCTTCTACCATCACGCTTTGCTTCCTAAGATCAAGCCAATTATTTATCCATATAGCTAGCCCTACCTGCAGGTGAGGAGCAACTTCTTTCCCGAGAGGGTTGTGAAACTTTGGAATTCTCTGCTCCCTAGTGTGGTGGCTGCTGAGTCATTAAGTATTATCAGGGCTCTGGTAGCTTTTTGGATATGTCAATAGTAATAAGGAAATGTTAGTAAAATAGAGTTGAGGCCAAGCATTGGAGAACCCACAATCTGGTTGTGGCAGAGCAGACTGGAGGGGACATGTGGCCTTTGTTTACTGAATGGGCATATCCAACCCATTTGGTTATTTTGTTATTTTAGTTTATGACATATTCTATATTGCAGAAAATAGTGTGAACTTGGAAAATGTCTCAATATTTTTTGCTGCTGAAAAAACACCATGTCCCTGTGCATTTAAGAATTATTTCACACTTTAAATATTTGCCTGGTTATCATCATATTGTAGCGGCTGCTACCACAATGCAAAAGTAAGACACTAGTCGACGAGTTTCAGAACAAAACTGCTTTATTTTCCCACCTTGCGTGGGCCTTTTAAGAGGAACGGTTCCCCGCCCACCGAAAACCGAAATGACGTATGCGCTATGTCATCAAACTTTTCCCACGCACTGGTTCTCCCCATCACTCGGGGAAGATGAAGGCCCAGCGCTATCTTGGGCCTTGCTGCTCCGATGACACGTGACCCAACTGCTGAGCCGGTTTGCTTGCTCGGACAGTGAGTCGCCACACAACCTCGCCCCCCCCCCCCACAGAACTGGCGATACTGTCCCCAAGGATCGTGGGCTGTGCTAGCCGTTGCTTAGGAGGTCAGCCTCTGCGTCACAGTGTTGGGACCTCGACCGGTTGTTGTAGATCTAAATGGGCCAGTTTGAGGCGGTCCGTCATGAGACTTCTTCCTTGTCCCCAATGTCCAAAATAAAGGTGGACCCATTATTCCTTATGACCCGGAACGGCCACTTGTATGGTCATTGCAACGGTGCCCGGGGTGTGCCCCTGTGAATGAAAACGAACTTACAGTCTCGTAGTTCCTTGGGCTCACACGATGAGGCTTGACCATGCCGCGAAGTGGGAACCAGTGCCAAGTTGCCGAGCCTCTCACCCAGTCTTTCCAGGACTGCCACGGGTTGTTCCTCTTGCCCCTGAAGGACGGGTATGAACTCTCCTGGGACTACCGGGGTGCACCATACACGAGTTCAGCTGATGAAGCGTGGAGATCTTCCTTGGGGGCAGTGCATATGCCAAGCAGGACCCAGGGCAGTTTGTCTACCCAGTTAGGACCTTTCAGGTGGGCCATCAGGGCTGATTCCAGATGGCAGTGGAAACCTTCTACCAACCCGTTTGATGGAGGGTGTTAGGCCATGGTGGTGTGCAGCTGCATCCCTAGCACGTTCACTAATGCAGATAATAGGCTGGAGGTAAACTGGGCGCCCCTGTCTGAAGTGATGTGGGCCAGAACACCAAAACTCGAGATCCAAGTTGTGAGCGGTGCCCGGCCACGGGAATCAGTCGTGATGTCAGATAGAGGAGTTGCCTCTGGCCACCTCGTGAACCGGTCCACATTGGTAAGGAGGTACCGGGATCCTCTTGAAACTGGCAGGAGACCAACGAGGTTGACGTGGATGTGGTTGAACCTTCTACGGGTAGCCTCGAACTGCTGTGGTGGGACCTCGGTGTGTCATTGGATTTTTGATGTCTGGCAGTGCAAACAAGTCCTGGCCCACTCACTGACCTGTTTGCGCAGGCCGTGCCAGATGAACTTGCTGGCGACCAGTTGGACGGGTGCGCCAACCCGTGTACCGAGTCGAAAACACTTTTCCGTCAGGCTGTAGGAACTATAGGGCGGGGCTGACCTGTTGCGACATCGCAAAGGAGTGTCTGCTGACCTGGACTGACTAAGACTGTGGTTCTGTAGCTAGGCAGCTCGTCGTCAGCTTGCTGTGTGTCAGCCAGGGCCGCGTAGTCTACACCCAGGGACAGGCTGTGGATGGTCGGTCTGGAAAGCACCTCAGCAATGACATTGTCCTTTCTGGAGACATGTTGGATATCCATTGTGAATTCGGAAATGTAGGACAAATGTCACTGCTGACGAGCTGACCAGGGATCAGATACCTTGGAGAAGGCGAAAGACAAAGGCTTATGATCAGTGAAAGCAGTGAAAGGCCTGCCTTCTAAAAAGTACCAGAAATGCCAGACCGCCAGGTACAGCACTAGAAGTTCCCGATCAAAAGCACTGTATTTCATTTTGGGTGGTCTAAGGTGCCTGCTGAAAAACGCTAAGGGTTGCCAATGGCCTTCGATTAGTTGTTCCAGTATCCCATCGACCACGGTGTTGGATGCGTCCACCGTGAGGGCGGTTGGGATATCTGTCCTAGGGTGTACCAGCATTGCGGCATCTGCCAGGGCGTCCTTGGCCTTAACACAGGCAGCCACAGCCTCGTCGTTCCAGGCGATGTCCTTGCCCTTGCCAGACATCAGCGAGAACAAAGGGCGCAGGATACGGGCTGCTGCAGGGATGAAGCGATGGTAAAAGTTGACCATACCCAGGAAATCTTGCAGGCCTTTGGCTATGTTGGGATGGGCAAAATGGCGGATAGTGTCTGCCTTGGCAGGTAGGGGTGTTGCTCCTTTGCTGGTGATTCTGTGGCCAAGGAAATTGATAGAGTCAAGTCTGAGTTGGCACTTGGCCCGGTTGATAGTGAGGCCGAAATCACTGAGGCGGGAGTACAGTTGGCGGAGGTGGGAAAGGTGTTCTTGGCGGTCACGGCTGGCAATTAGTATGTCATCTAAGTAAATGAACACGTAGTCCAGGTCGCGGCCTACTGCGTCCATCAGCTGCTGGAAGGTCTGAGCAGCGTTCTTAAGGCTGAACGGCATTCAAAGGAATTCGAAGAGGCCGAATGGAGTGATGAGCGCAGTTTTGGGGAAGTCGTCAGGGTGGACCAGGATTTGGTCATATCCCCGGACGAGGTCCACCTTGGAGAAGATGTGGGCCCCGTGTAGGTTCACCCTGAAGTCCTGGATGTGAGGGACGGGGTGGCAGTCTGGGGTGTGGTGTCATTCAGCCTGCAGTAGTCGCCGCAGGGCCTCCACCCACCGGTGGCTTTGGGAACCATGTGCAGGGGGGAGGCCCAGGGGCTGTCTGACCTGCGAATGATCCCCAGCTTCTCCATGCGGCAGAACTCTTCCTTTGCCAGGCGGAGCTTGTCTGGAGGTAGTCATCGTGCTCGGGCATGAAGAGTGGCCCTGTGGTAATGATGTGATGCCGCACCCCGTGTTTGGGCATCGAATTTGTAAACAGAGCTGTCAAAACCAATGGGAACTTGGCTAGGAGCTTGGTGAACTCATTGCCAGACAGGGAAACAGAGTCCAGGCGTGGGGCTGGTAGGCTGATTTCTCCCAGGGAGTAGGTTTGGAAAGTTCTGGAATGCACTAGCTGCTTCCCTCGCAGGTTGACTAACAGGCTGTGGGTCCAAAGGAAATCGGCTCCCAGGAGTGGCTGGGCGACAGCGGTAAGCATAAAGTTCCAGGTAAAACGGCTGTTGCCAAATTGTAATTGAACCATACGGGTACCGAAAGTTCATATCATTATGCCGTTTGCAGCTTTGAGTGCGGGACCCTGTTGCCTGCTACGAGTGTCGCGGCTGGTCGGGGGCAAAACACTGACCCCTGCTCCAGTATCGACAAGGAAACGATGCCCGGACTGCTTGCCCCAAACAAATAGGAGGCTGTGTTGGCGGCCAGCCTCCGCGCCCCGCCTCTGATGTTAGAAACACAGCTGGTCACCAGTGTCGTCGTCTGTGTTTCTGGGGTGTGGTCGCTCGGTTGCTGGGACTGGCTTAGGTAGGCGTTGGGCCCGCGGTCTAGCGATTTGGTTGACAGATGACCTGCTCTTGCATTTGGCCTTCCACAGGACATCTGCCTGGGCAGCTACCTCACGTGGGTTGCTGAAATCGACGTCGGCCAACAGCAGGTGAATGTCATTGCGCAGTTGTTAGAGGAAGGCCTGTTCAAACATCAGGCAGGGCTTGTGTCCCTCCGCTAAGGCCAGCGTCTCATTCATCAGGGCCGATGGGGATCTGTCCCCTAGGCCATCGAGATGAAGCAGGTGGGTGGCGCGCTCACGACGGGAGAGGCCGAAGGTCTGAATAAGGGGGTGTTTGAAAGCTGGGTACTTGCCTTCCTCCAGAGGAGACTGGATGATGTCTCCGACCTGGGCGGCTGTTTCCTGGTCCAGGGAGCTGACCACGTGGTAGTACTGTGTGGAGTCGGAGGTGATCTGGTGAAGTTGGAATTGTGTTTCAGCCTCGTCGAACCAGACGCGGGGCCAAGGTGTCCAAAAGGTGGGCAGCTTGAGTGCCACTGCATTGTCGTCCATTGTGTGGGTCCAAAATCTGTTTGGACCGTCGGGGTCACCAATGTAGTAGCTGCTACCGCGATGCGAAAGTAAGATGCTAGTTGATGAGGTGCAGAACAAAAGTGATTTATTTTCCCACCTTGCGTGGGTCTTTTAAGAGGAACCGTTCCCGCCCACCGAAAACAGAAATGACGTATGTGTTACGTCAAACTTTTCCTTCACGTGGGTTCTCCCTGTTGCTTGAGGAAGACGAAGGCCCAGTGCCATCTTGGGCCTTGCCACTCCGACGACGTGCGACCCGACCGCCGAGCCGGTTCGCTTGTTCGGACAGTGAGTCGTTACAATATCACAGTGTTACTTGTGGGATTGTGCGGTGGCCAAAAGGAGCTGTGGGCAGAGGAAGAAACATGGAACATTGTGTATTGATGTCACTTACAATTCCATTCAAGGTAGTGTGAGGGTGGTTTGATGGACGGCACAACATGGTGAGCCGAAGGGCCTGTTTTGTGCTGTATGGTTCTATGGTTCTATGGAAAGTTAAATTAAGATTGAGGTTGAAAACACGTTCTTTGAATTTTCATTTCCAGCATTGGCAGTTTTTTTTATTCTGATACTCAGCAGTCCTGACCTACTGAGTATCTCCAGCATTTTGGACTTTTGCATTATTTAAATCCTTGTTGCATCGGTTAAAGTGATATTTCAATTTTTTGATGAGCAGTCTCTGTGGAAGCTTCACATGCTGAATGTTGGAAAGTATGGAAGGCATGTCGTGTTTAAGTGACAGGGTCATGACGATAAAGTATGGCCCATGTCCATGCTCTCCCTGACGTGGACTGGCCCCATTTTCAGCACTCGATCTGGAAAATTGTTTCCCAGGTGTTTATCTGAGTACTTGTTTAATGTGTGAGTGTACCTGCCTCCACCACCGGAGCCAATTCCCAGAAGAAATGTTGCTTTTAAATAATCAAGAGCGGAGGGTCATGTCAAACTATTGACTTTATTGTTACACCCCCACCTCCACCTCCACCCCCCCCCCCCTCCAGTTAGTTTGAGATACAAATATTACCCCATCTCCGATGGCCAGCCCTCACAGGTTTCCCAGCAAGTGTGTGCAATGATGTTGGCTGGTCCTCTGACTTCAATAGTTTTCGGTCACTTCTGTAGTTTAAGCAGGCTGGTGCAAACGCAGAGATGGGCTCAAGCTCACTCTGTCTCTTTCTTTTGATCTCTGCATCAGCCCAAGTTTCACACATTTCCCTGTACTTCACATTCCACAAGTACACGCAATGTTTGTATGTTTATTCTTTTAAGTGATGTTGTAGTCTGTCTGGTCACCACCTGACAAATCCAATCATGCAAGACAGATAAATGTGTCAACTTTTTCTTCTCTCAGTGCTATTCAGCTCAGCTCCACTGAATCTGTCTCTCACATAGTCTTTACAATGACCATTCCTTACAGCTGATCAAGATCCCCCTGTAATTCCTGATAACCTTCTTCACTGTCCACTATCTCCAATGGATCCAGCACCAACCCCTTGGGAACACCATTAGTCATGGGCCTCCAGTCTGAGAAGCAACCTTCTGCCATCACACTCTGCTTCCTTCCATCAAGCCAATTGTGTATCCAATAATGTGTATCCATGTGATCTAACCTTCCAGAGCAGCCCATCATGTGGAACCTTTATGAAAGGCCTTGCTGAAGTCTGTATAAACCATGTCTACTGCCCTGCCCTCAAACTTTCTTGGTCACATCATCAAAGAACTCAATCAAGTCTGTAAGAAATTATCTCCCATGCTGACTATCCTTGATCAACCCCTGTCTTTCCAGATGCTTCAGGGTTGCACATATATCATCCCTCTGAATTCTGTCCAGTAATTTACCTGCCAGAAATGTTAGATTTGCTGGTCTATAGTTCCCAGGTTTTTCTTTGCCCCCCCCAAAATAAAAGTACAATATTAGCTACCCTCCAGTCTACCAGCACCTCACTCGTGGCTAACGATGATGCAAATATCTCAGCCAGGGCTCCCACAACTTCTCTAGCTTCCCACAGTCTTCTTGGATATACCTGGTCAGGCCCTAGAGATTTGTCTACCTTCATACATTTTAAGACATCCAGCACCTCCTCTACTGTAATGCAGACTATCTCCAAGACCTCCCCATTTGTTTTTCCCAGTTACAAAGTCATCATGTCTTTCTCCATGGTAAAAACAGAGGAGAGATGGTCATTAAGGATCTTTCCTGTCTCCTGCGGCTCCATACATTGATGTCCCATTTGGTCTTTGGGACCAATTCTGTCCCTTTCAATAAGTAGTTTAAAGCTAACAGAATTGTTCACTGCTCCCAAAGTGCTCCCCCAATGTCACCTGAGTCACTTGCCATACCCTATTACCCAAGAATAGGTTGATCTTTCCCCTCCCCCCTCTATTTATTGCCCAAGGAAGCTTCGCTGAACACATTTAACAAATTCCACCCCACCCAAGCCCTTAACACTATGGCAGTCCCAGGCTGTGTTAGGAAAGTTAACATCCCCTACTATGACAACCCTATTATTCTTACAACTCTCCACAATCTCCCTGAGTATCTGTTCCTCTAATTCCTGTTGACTATTTGGGGGCCTACAGTGCAACCCCAACATTGTGATCATCCCCTTCTTATTTCTCAGCTTCACCCATAAAGCCTCACTGGATGATCCTTTAGTAGTTAAATGTCGGACTACTGCTGTGACGTTCCCCTTAATCAAAAATTCATCTCCCCCTCCTCTTTCCTCTGCCCGTATGCCACCTTAAAACACCTGTACCCCGGAACATTTAGCTGCTAGTCCTGTCTCTCCCTTAGCCACGTTTGTGAAATGGCGAGAATATCCCAGTCCTATGTAGCTGTCCAAGCCCTAAATTCATCCACCTTAGCTGTCAGACTTGTATTGAATTAAATGCAATTTAATCCAATAGGCTTTCCTCACTCCCTGCCATTCTCCTGCCTGTCAAACCTATTCAACTTGCTGTCACTGACTTCTGCATCACTTTCCAGCCTCTCATTTGCCTCCCTGCTGCTTGGGATCCCACTCCCCCCCTGCCAATCTAGATTAAATCACCAGTAAATCTTCCTGCTTGGATATTGGTCCCCCTCCAGTTCAGGTGTAACCTGTCCCTCTTGTACAGGTCAGGTCTGTCCCAGGAGAACACAATGGTCCAAATATCTGAATCCCTGCCCCCTTCACCAAATTTTCAGCCACGCATTCATTTGCCATATAGTCCTATTTTTACCCTCACTAACACCTGGCACTGGAAGTAATCCAGACATTACTACCCACGGTCCTGCTTTTTGACTTCTTCCCAAGCTCTCTAAATACACTCCACAGGACTTCATCCCTTTTCTCTACTTGTGTTAATTCCTGCAACATGCACAACGGCTTGTTTGCTCACCCTACCCCTTGAGAATTATCTGAAGGTTGTTTTAGATAAATCAGAAACAGTAGAAGTCCTAGAACGGATGCCTGCGGAACACCACTAGTCACAGACCTCCAGCCAGAATAAGTCCCATTGATCGCTACCCTCTGTCTCCTATGGGCAAACTAATTCTGAATCCAAACAGCCAAGTCACAATCGCTCCCATGCATCTTAACCTTCTGGATGAGCCTACCATGTGAGACCTTGTCAAACACCTAGATTGGCTAACCGGAGTGATAGGTCAGAGCTTGGTTCATGTACTGTACAAGTAGATGCAGAGTGTAGAAAGACTGAGGAAGGATAGGCAGTTGAAAGGGCAAAATTGCAGTCAGTTGGATGGGCTGAAGTGTGTCTACTTTAATGCGAGAAGTATCAGGAACAATGCTGATGAATTTAGAGCATGGGGAAGTAGGTGGAACTGTGACGTGGTGACCATTACAGAGACTTGGCTGTCACAAGGGCAGGAATAGCTGTCGGATATTCCGGGGTTTAGATGTTTCAAAAGGGACAGGGGTGGAGGGAAAAGTGGTGGGGGAGTGGCTTTGTTGATCAGGAACAGTGTCACAACTGTATAAAGGGAGGATGTCCTGGAGGGATCGTCCACTGAGTCAGTGTGGGTGGAAGTCAGAAACAGGAAGGGAGAGATCACTCTATTGGGAGTATTCTACAGACCCCTGAATAGCAGAAGCAATGATGAGGAGCCGATCGGGAGGCAGATTTTGGAGAGGTGCAAAAATAACAGGGTTGTTGTCATTCCCTAATATTGATTGGCACCTCCTTAGTGTAAAGGGGATAGATGGGACAGAGTTTGTTAGGTGTGTCCAGGAAGGATTCCTGACACAGTGTGTGGACAGGCCGACTAGAGGAGAGGCCATACTGGACCTGGTACTAGGCAATGAGCCTGATCATGTTTCAGATCTCTCAGTGGGAGAGCATTTTGGAGAGAGTGACCATAACCTTTACCATAGCCTTGGAGAGGGCTAGGAGCAGACAATATGGGAAAGTATTTAACTGGGGGAGGGGCAATTATGATGCTATTAGGCAGGAACTTGGGTGCATAAATTGGGAACAGATGTTCTTGGGGAAGTGCACAGCGGAAATGTGGAGATTGTTTAAGGAATACTTGCATGGGGCTCTGGATAAGTTTGTCCTGTTGTCCCAAGGATGGTAGAGTGAAGGAACCATGGTTGACACGAGATGTAGAATATCTTGTCAACAGGAAGAAAGAAGCTCACCTAAGTGAGGGTAGGACTAATCAGGGATAAAAGAGGAAACATGTGCCTGGAGTCGGAAGAGGTAGGGGAGGTCCTTAATGAATACTTTGCTTTAGTATTCACCAGAGAGAGACCTTGACGTTTGTGAGGATGGCGTACAACAGACTGATATGCTAGAGCATGTCGATGTGAGGGAAGAGGATGTGCTGGAACTATTGAAACACATTAGGATAGCTAGGTCACCAGGGCTGGAGGGGATATATCGAAGGTTATTACAGGAAGCTAGGGAAGAGATTGCTGCGCCCTTGGCGATGATCTTTGCATCCTCACTGGACGCAGGAGTAGTGCCGGATGATTGGAGGGTGGCAAATGTTGTTCCTTTGTTTAAGGAAGTAGGGATAACCCTGGGAAATACAGACCAGCGAGGCTTACTGCAGTGTCGGGCAAATTACTGGACAAGCGTCTTAGAGACATGATTTATGGGCATTTAGAGGAGCATAGGCTGATTACAGACAGTCAGCATGGTTTTGTGAGGGGCAGGGTGTGCCTCAGGAGCCTGACTGAATTCTTTGAGGATGTGACAAAGCACATTGATAAAGGTAGAGCAGTGGATGTGGTGTATATGGATTTTAGTAAGGCGTTTGATTAGGTTCCTCATGGAAGGCTTATTCAGAGAGTCAGGAGGCATGGGATCCAGGGAAACTTGACTGTGTGGATTCAGAATTGGCTCGCCCATAGAAGACAGAGGGTGGTGGTAGATGGAGCGTATTCTGCCTAGAGGTTGGTGACCAGTGGTGTTCCACCGGACCCCTGCTCTTTGTGATTTTTATAAATGACTTGGATGAGGATGTGGAAGGGTGGGTTAGTAAGTTTGCTGATGATACAAAGGTTGGTGGTGTTGTGGATAGAACCATAGAACACTACAGCGCAGAAAACAAGCCATTTGGCCCTTCTAGTCTGTGCCAAAACGGTATTCTGCAAGTCCCATTTACCTGCACCAGTCCATAACCCTCCAGACCTCTCCTGTCCATGTATCTATCCAATTTATTCTTAAATTCTTGGGGAATTGCACAGCAGAAATTCCCCAAGAAAAAAAAGAGGCTTCGTGGGCTTCGCTTCAGAGGACTTTGGAGCAGATAACTTTTTATTAAGTTTTAAGTATGAGGGTTAGTTTTTAATAGGGTTATAATTTACTAGGGTTAGTATTTTTAAAAGTGTTCTAAAAGTTTTTAGTGGTTGAGTGGGGGCTGGACTGCACAGGCGCAGCATGGGCAGTTTAAAAAGCAAATTGCCTATACAGCAGGCAGCGTCGGAGCGAGCAGCGGAGTGAGTGGGAACAGAGTGTTCTTGGCTTTGGCTCAAGGGGCTTCGGCATAAAGGGGTAAGGCAGGTGAGTAGCTGGTAGGTAGGCAAAGGTAAGGTTACCTGTTATCTGTGATAAACATTTAAGTAGAAAAACTAAGAAAAAACAAGATATTAGTTCAGATGGAGGACATGGTGGTGTGCTGCGGCTGCTTGATGTGAGAACTCGTGGACCTTGCTGCGGTCCACGATGGCCACATCTGCAGTAAGTGCTTGAGGCTGGAGGAACTTCGGCTCAAAATCGATGAGCTGGAGTTGCAGCTTCAAACACTGCGCAGCATCAGGGAGAGGGAGAACTTTGTAGATTCCGTTCATCAGGAGACGGTCACCCCCCCCCCCCCCCCTTACAGCAGGTACTTCTGGAGTCCAGGAAGTAGATAGAATAGTGACTGTCAGGGGAGGGAAAAGGAAAAAGAAAACGAACAGTCAGATCGAGCAGAGGACCTCGGAGGCTGTTCCCCTCAATAACAGGTTTTATGCTTTGTAGACTGTTGAGGGAGATGACCTGGTGGGGCCTAGCAGCAGTAGCCAGCTCTGTGGCACTGGGACTGGTCCTGCTGCTCAGAAGGGAAGGGAGAAGAGGAGGCGGTAGTGATAGGGGACTCGATATTCATGGAAACAGATAGGAGGTTCTGTGGCAGTGAGCATGAATCCCGGATGGTATGTTGCCTCCCAGGTGCCAGGGTCCAGGATGTCACTGATCGGGTCCACAGGATTCTAGAGCGGGAGGGAGAACAGCCAGAAGTCGTGGTTCATGTTGGTACCAACGACATAGGTAGGAAGAGGGATGAGGTCCCGAAAAGGGAGTTTAGCGAGCTAGGCAGAAGGCTTAAGGACAGGACCTCGAGGGTAGCGATCATGGGATTGCTGCCAGTGCCACACGATAGTGAAGGCAGGAATAGGAGGAGATGGCAGATAAATGTGTGGCTGAGAATTTGGTGCAGGAGATTTTTGGATATTGGGATCTCTTCTGGGGAAGGTGGGACCTCTTCAGCGAGGACAGGTTACACCTGAACTTGAGGGGGGCCAATATCCTTGCGGCCAGGTTTGCGAGGGTGGTTCAGGAGGGTTTAAACTAGATTTCAAGGGGGAAGGGAACCAAAGGAGTAGGTCAGAGGAAGAAAGGGATGGGGAAAAGTCAGAGCTGACAGGTAGAGAGGCTTTGAAGATGAGGAGGCAGAGTACAGGTTATAGAAGTAGTAAGGTGGATGGGCTGAAGTGCATGTACTTGAATGCGAGAAGCATCAGGAATAAGGGAGATGAACTGAGAGTTTAGATAAGTACATGGGACTATGATATTGTGCCTATTACAGAGACATGGCTGACATCGGGGTAGGAATGGATATTGAATATTCCTGGTTTTCAGTGTTTTAAAAGGGATGGGGGGAGAGAAGAGGAGGGATAAATTTGTCCCGGTGAGGCAGAGAAGGAATGGTAGGGTTAAGTAACCGTGGGTGACGAGAGAGGTGGAACAACTAGTTAGGAAAAAGAGAGCAGCATACATAAGGTGTAAGCAGCAAGGATCTAACAGGGCTCATGAGGAATATAGAGTAGCAAGGAAGGAGCTTAAGAAAGGGATGAGAAGAGCGAGAAGGGGACATGAAAAGGCTTTGGCAAGCAGGGTTAAGGAGAATCCCAAGGCTCTTTCCTCGTACGTAAAGAGCAGAAGGATGGCTAGGGTAAAGGTAGGTCCGATTAAAGACAAAGGTGGGAGGATGTTCCTGGAAGCTGTGGAAGTGGGTGAGGTTCTCAATGAATACTTCTCTTCAGTATTCACCGAGGAGAGGGGTCTTGATGATGCTGAGAACAGTGTAGGTGAGGGTAATGTTCTAGAGTATGTAGGTATTAAGAGAGAGGAATGTGATGGAGTTATTAGAAAATATTAGGACAGATAAGTCCCCGGGGCCTGATGGAATATTCCCCAGGCTGCTACGTGAGGCGATGGAGGAGATTACTGAATTGTTTGTTAGGATCTTTGAGTCCTCGTTGTCAACGGGGATGGTACAGGAGGATTGGAGGGTAGCGACTGTTGTCCCTTTATTCAAAAAAGGTGGTAGGGATAGTCCGGGGAATTACAGACCTGTGAGCCTTACGTCTGTGGTGGGTAAGCTGTTGGAAAGAATTCTAAGAGATAGTATCTATAAGCACTTGGAGAAACATGGACTGATTAGGGACAGCCAGCATGGTTTTGTGAAGGGAAGATCTTGCCTCACAAGCCTGATAGGGTTCTTTGAGGAGGCGATGAGGAATATTGATGAGGGTAGTGCAGTGGATGTGGTCTACATGGATTTTAGTAAGGTGTTTGACAAGGTTCTGCATGGTAGGCTTCTTCAGAAGGTCAGAGGCCAAGGGATCCGGGGAAGCTTGGCCATATGGATTCAAAATTGGCTAGCCTGTAGAAAGCAAAGGGTTGTGGTGGAGGGAGTGCATTCAGATTGGAGGGCCGTGACTAGTGGTGTCCCGCAGGGATTAGTTCTGGGACCTCTGCTTTTTGTGATATTTATTAATGACTTAGATGAGGGGATGGAAGGGTGGGTTAGCAAGTTTGCAGATGACACAAAGATCGGTGGTGTTGTGGATAGTGTGGAGGGCTGTAGAAGCTTGCAGAGGGATATTGATAGGATGCAGAGCTGGGCTGACAAGTGGCAGATGGAGTTCAATCCAGAGAAGTGTGAGGTGGTACACTTTGGAAGGACAAACTTCAAGGCGGAGTACATGGTAAATGGCAGGGTTCTGGACAGTGTAGAGGAACAGGGGGATCTGGGGATTCATATCCACAGATCACTGAAAGTTGACTTGCAGATGGATAGGGTAGTTAAGAAAGCTTATAGGATGTTAGCTTTCATAAATTTGGGGATCGAGCTTAAGAGCCGCGAAGTGATGATGCAACTTTACAAAACTCTAGTTAGGCCACATTTAGAGTACTGTGTCCAGTTCTGGTCGCCTCATTATATGAATGATGTGGAGACATTGGAAAGGGTGCAGAAGAGATTTACCAGGATGCTGCCTGGATTAGAGAGTATGGATTATGGGGAGAGATTAAAGGAGTTAGGGCTATTCTCATTGGGAAGAAGGAGGATGAGGGGAGACATGGTAGAGGTATACAAGATATTGAGGAATAGATAGAGTGGACAGCCAGCGCCTCTTTCCCAGGGCACCAATGCTCAAAACAAGAGGACATGTCTTTAAGTTATTGGGTGGGAAGTTCAAGGGTGATGTCGGAGGTTTTTCACCCAGAGAGTGGTTGGTGCATGGAATGTGCTGCCTGGGATGGTGGTGGAGGCTGATACACTGGACAAGTTCAAGAGGTTGTTAGACAAGCATATGGAGGAAGTTAAGTTAGAGGGATATGTAGGAGGAAGGGGTTAGACAGTCTTAGGTATGGTTTGAAGGGCGGCACAACATGGTGGGCCGAAGGACCTGTATTGTTCCGTATTGTTCTATGGTTCTATGGTTAAAACTCAAGAGTGAGCCTGCATTTACTACATCAGATGGCAGCCCATTCCATACTCCCACCACTCTGAGTGAAGAAGTTCCCCCTAAACTTTTCCCCTTTCACCCTAAGCCATGTACTCTTGTACTTATCTCGCCTACTCTAGGTGGAAAGAGCCTACTCACATTAACTCTGTCGATACCCCTCATAGTTTTGTAAACCTCTATCAAATCTCCCCTCATTCATCTGCGGTCCAAGGAATAAAGTCCTAACCTGTTCAATCTCTCCCTGTAACTCAACTCCTGAAGACCCGGCAACATTCTAGTAAATCTCCTCTGCACTCTTTCAATCTATAGTTAGGTGACCAGAACTGCACACAATACTCCAAATTTGCCTCACCAATGTCTTATACAACCTCACCATAACATCTCAACTCCTATACTCAATACTTTGATTTAAGAATGCCAGGATGCCAAAAGCCTTCTTTACAACCCTGTCTACCTGCGATGCCACTTTCAGGATATTATGTATCTGAACTTCCAGATCTCTTTTTTCCTCTGCACTCCTCAGTTCCCTACCATTTACTCTGTATGTCCTAGCTTGATTTGTACTTCCAAAACGCAACACCTCACACTTGTCTGCATTAACTTCCATCTGCCATTTTCTGGCCCATTCTTCCAGCTGGTCCAGATCCCTCTGCAAGCTTTGAAAGCCTTCCTTGCTGTCCACTACACCTCCAATCTTAATATCATCAGCAAACTTGCTGATCCAATTTACCACATTATCATCTAGATCATTGATATAGACAACAAACAGTGGCCCCAGCAGAAATCCCTGAGGCACACCACTAGTCACGGGCCTCCAGTCTGAGAAACAATTATCCACTACCACTCTGTCTTCTCCCACACAGCCAATTTCGAATCCAGCTTACAACCTTTCTATGAATACCTAGTGTCTGAACCTTCTGAACTAAGCTCCCATGTGGGACCTTGTAAAAGGCTTTACTAAAGTCCATGTAGACAACATCCACAGCCTTTCCTTCATCTACTTTCTTGGTAACCTCCTCAAAAAACTCTACAAGATTCGTTAAACACGATCTACCACGCACAAAGCCACGCTGACTATTGGCTATCCAAATACTTGTATTTCCGATCTCTCAGAACACCTTCCAATAATTTACCCACTACTGATGTCAGGTTCACTGGCCTGTAATTACCTGGTTTACTTTTAGATCCTTTTTTAAACAACGGAGCTACATGAGCTACCCTCCAGTCCTCTGGCACCGCACCCATGACAAAGGACATTTTAAATATATCTGCCAGGGCCCCTGACATTTCTACACTAGTCTCTCTCAATGTCCGAGGAAATATTTTATCAGGCCCGGGGGATTTATCTACCTTTATTCACTGTCAGGCAGCAAGCACCTCCTCCTCTAATCTCTATATGTTCCATGACACTATTGCCTGTTTCCCTTCCTTCCATATCCACTATGCTAGTTGCCTGAGTAAATACTGATGCAAAAAAAAACTGTTTAAGATCTCCCCTATCTCCACTCTGATCTTCTACGGGACCAATTTTGTCCCTTACTATCCTTTTACTCTTCATATACTTGTAGAAACCCTTCAGGTTTACCTTAACATTATCTTTTTCTGCCTTCATGATTTCCTTTTTTAGTATTTTCTTACTTTTTCTATACTCTTTAAGTACCTCATTTGTTCCTAGTTGCCTATACCTGCTTTCTCCTCTTTTTCTTAACCAGATTGCCAATATCCCTTGAAAACCAAGGTTCCCTATGCTTGTTAACTTTGCCTTTAATCCTGGCAGGAACATGCAAACTCTGTACTCTCAAAATTTCACTTTTGAAGGCCTTCCACTTACTGAGCACATCCTTGCCAGAAAACAACTTATCCCAAGCCACTCTTCCTAGATCCTTTCTCATTTCCACAAAAATGGCCTTCCTCCAATTTAGAACCTCAACCCGAGGACCAAACCTGTCCTTATCCATAATTAACTTGAGACTAACGACATTATGGTCACTGGACCCAAAATGCTCACATACACATACTTCTGTCTCCTGACCTGTCTGGTTCCCTAACAGGAGATCAAGTATTGCATCCTCTCTATATATTGATTTAGAAAACTTACCTGAACACATTTGACAAATTCCAAGCCATCCAGCCCTTTCACAGTGTTGGAGTCCCAGTCAATATGTGGACAGTTAAAATTCCCTACTATTACAACTTTCTGTTTCTTACATCGGTCTGCTATCTCACTACAGATTTGTTCCTCCAATTCGCTCTGACTATTGAGTGGTCTATAATACAAACCTATTAGTGTGGCCACACCTTTCCTGTTCCTCAGCTCCACCCATATGGACTCTGTAGACGAGCCCTCCGGGCTGTCCTGGCTATGCACAGCTGTGATATTTTCCCTGTCTAGTAATGCCACTTCTCCCCCTTTCATCCCTCCCCCTCTATCACGTCTGAAACAACAGAACCGCAGAACATTAAGCTCCCCTCCTGCATTCAAGTCTCACTAATAGCAATAATGTCGTAATCGCACGTGCCAATCCACGCCCTAAACTCATCCGCCTTACCTACAATACTTCTTGCATTGAAATAGATGCACCTGAGAACATTTCTATCACGTACAAACCTTTGATTTCTGTCGATACCTGCAGTCCTCACATGATCTTTTTCCTCCTCCACATCACTATCTGCTCTAACACTCTGGTTCCCCTCCCCCTGAAATCTAGTTTAAACACCCTGGAGCAGCACTAGCAAACCTACCCGCAAGAATGTTAGTCCCCCTCCAGTTCAGGTGCAAACCATCCTGTCGGAACAGGTCCCACCTTCTCTGGAACAAAGCCCAATTGTCTAGAAACATGAAGCCCCCCCTCCTGCACCAATTCCTTAGCCAAATATTTAGCTGCATGATCCTCCTATTTCTAGCCTCACTAGCTCGTGGCACGGGTAGCAATCCTGAGATTGCAACCTTGGAGGTCCTGTCCTTCAACTTTGTCCTAACTCTCTAAACTCTCTTTGCAGGACCTCCTCCTCTTTCCTATCCACGTCTTTGGTCCCTACGTGGACCACCACATCTGGCTGCTCACCCTCCATCCTGAGGATATCGAGAACTCAATCCGAGATATCACGGACCCTGGCACCAGGGAGGCAACAGACCATCCAGGATTCTCGATCTCTCCCATAGAACCTCCTATCTGTCCCCCTGACTATCAAATCCCCTATTACGGCTGCTCTCTTCTTTTCCCTCCTTCCTTTCTGAGCCAAGGGTCCCATCTCGGTGCCAGAGACGCGACCACTGAAACTAGTCCCCGGTAGGTTGTCCCCACCAGCAGTATACTTATTGTACCCAAAACAGTATTGTTGATGGGAACAGCCACAGGGGCACTCTGCTCTTTCTGTCTATACCCCTTCCCTTTCCTGACATTCACCCAGCTACCTGCCTCCTGACTTTTAGGGGTGACTATCTCTCTGAAACTCCTGTCTATTTCTGCCTCTGCCTCATGAAGGATCCAGAGTTCATCCAGCTCCAGTTCCCTAACTCAGTCTGTCAGGAGCTGCAGCTGGATGCACCTTTTACAGGTGTAGTCATCAGGGACAAGTGTGTTGTCCTTGACTTCCCACATACTGCATACAGAGCACACAACTGCCCTAGCTGCTGCCATCACTACCTACTCCTAAGTTAGTTAAATTATAGGAACTTACCTGCCTTACCTCTCTGGGAGCAAGCTCTTCCTCAGCCTCTGCCCGCCAAAGCCTCAAAGCTCCACTCTTACCCTGAGCCACTTCTCACTGGCCACTCCTCTTCAGTTACTCCTCCTTATATTTGTCACTGCCAATTACTTCAAGTACACACTTCCAATAATCAAACACTCAACACTGTTTAATAAGTAGAATATATTATGTAATATTTTAACCATTCCACTTTGTTAAAATATTATAGAAATAAGAACATACAGCATACAAGCAGGCCCTTCTGCCCATCATGTCTGCACCATGTAAAACCATATACGCTCTATAACATCCCTACTGGAGTTGATGGATGTTTGGTGAAAAAATAGGTTGCAAGGAAATAAGTGGTAAACAGGACTGATGGGAGTACACTCAAGACAGCATGGAATCTGGACCAAATGGTCAAAAAGTATTGAGAAAAAAATTGGGGAAAAACACAAGGAACTGTTGGGTAGCAATGAATAAAATTATCTTTGATTCTTCACAAAAGTGCACAGCAAAGCTGCACAATTGTAATATCTACAAGCGACACATCACAAACATAATCATGCTCCATTTAAACTTTTCAGAATTTAAGAAAACTCTATTTAGTAAATGCTTTGGATTAGATGGACTTATCACACAATGGAAATATATCTATTCTTTAGAGTTTGGTACGAAGCTAAACTGTGTCAGACAACGAAGAAAAGCAACAAAATAAATCTGGTAATCATGCCATGCTTTGATAAAAGGATGAAAAAGAATAGTCATGTTTACTTTGTACTCCAGTGTTGAAACCAGCCAAAAATATTAAAAATATTATTCTCTCTGGAAGTCTGATTTTCTATTAATTATCCTTTATGATATACAGTGGAGATGCACTTGTAACAAGCCATTTCCTAAATTATCTAAGATATACATTTCATCATCTACAAAAGGATATCCAAGTTTGTACAGTTCTTAAAGGTGATTATTTTTCTATCAACTTCGATTTGTTAGTTTCTCGTGTAATTTCAAAGTGAAAAATTAAGTTTCATTAGAAATATTCAGCTCTGACTTAAATGCATAAATACATATTCATGTCTGATAACTCTTCTAATAACATTAAAGAACAAAAAATAGTAAAGCCTCGTGTTAGTAAAATTCTTTATAAAGCAGTAATGGAATTGGTACTTGAAATGCAAACTGTATTGGTACAAGGAAAAGCATTACTGAATTCCATTCCATGTTCTAAAGGTTTTTGGTTAGAATTCTGTTTTCAAGGCAGTGAAACAAGTTAAAAAGAAACACTGAAACTGTGTACAGCAAACTCACTTGTGGATATTTTTTTTGTATAAAGCATACAATAAAGCATGCTGCAATATATCTGTAGAATCAAGGCACATTTTCATGGTCTGCAGTTGGTTAGGGTTGACTTTTCCATGTTCTCAAAGCTAGTTGTGCTTAAAAATAAAGAATAAATCATTCACACAGCATATGTGATTACATTTTGTTATTTCATGATTTAAATCCCTAAAATATCATGTATTATGCACAATGACACGACAATAAAGTTATTATCTATCGTGTTCCAACAAACACTTAAGTCGGAAGTGCAAAGTGATCGTGACCATTGCAGGCTGAAAATTTTTATTTCTTGAAAGAAACTACGCGCAGATCATCAACAGCTTTCCACTAAAATGGCCTGACTTTTTACAACATCCAGCACATGCAAGGGCTAAAACTGAAAGTAAACTCCCTTCATCTAAAGTTCCTCTCCTAGACGGGTTTCTTAAGATATAGTTCACTTCCTGATGAGATGATTGGCAGCCGGTTATCCACATGGTAACTGATCAGATGACTGACGCTGTCAAATATGTGATCCTTCGTTCTCACCTTCGCAGGAAAGAAAAAAGACGGCAAACACATAATGAACTAAATAAAAAGTAATCTCATGTAAAATTCAATATACTTTAAAACAACAAATCCTTTAGGCCAAAGGCTGCAAAATGCATTTCCAAGTTCAAATAATTAAAAACAATAAGATCAATACTATTAAACTTTGAATTGGATGTGAGATAACAATTCACACAAGCTGACAATCTGCTGTCATTGTGATTTATATTCAATACAGTAATCATTACTCTGGTTAAATACAATTGGAAGCTCACTTCTTGGGAAGCATTGTGAAGTAAATGTAGCATCATGCATGCAAGAGGTTGGAGGTGATTGAAGTGCAGAAGCTCTTAGTGCCCTAAGAGCCCAATAATAGCCAGTCCCTACGATCATTTGGCATTCCTTTGTTTGGTTCTGCAATATCTTTTCTTGGTGCTATTAAATCATTTCCAAACTGCAGAACATGGATCACTTCACCTTAGATATGTTCCCTTTGGCAAACTTGATTGGAATAAAAACAATTTAAATTGATCTGAACAAAAATATTGTTTGTTCTATTAATTTTATCCCGAGTAAACGGTTCCCAAGTTGGAAGGTTGTCCCAATCCGAAGGCTTGAGCACAACAATTTAAAGTTATACTCCAGTGCAGTCTTAAGGAATGTTACTCTGGCAGAGATGCTGTCTTCCTTGGTGTGCTACAGGGTCCCCCTGTTGTCTGATCTCTCTCTGTAAATAATAAATTATTTTGGTAATGGCTAATGTTTAGGTCTCAATGAAGATTACTACAACAGATTATCTTATTGTCACTGTTACCTTTTGTGGAACCTTTTTGTTGGGTTCCCGAGTTGTTGTATTTACTGTGTTAAGTAGCAACTACACTTAATATACCTCACATGTTGTAAAATCACTTGTCCAACAAACCAATTAGGACTAAAGACAGTGGATGTCAGCAAGGTACTTCTCAATGAAAGTCATTTCTTCATGGATGTCACTCGAGCCTGTTATCACTCAACATTGAACATAAGAACATAAGAAATAGGAGCACAAGCATCCCATCTGGATGTAGCACGGCTTGGTCCAGCAACTGCTCTGCCCAGGACCGCAAGAAACTGCAGAGAGTTGTGGACACAGCCCAGTGCACTACGGACACCAGCCTCCCCTCCTTGGACTCTGTCTTTATCTCTCGCTGCCTTGGTGAAGCAGCCAGCATAATCAAAGACCCCACCCACCCTGGTCATTCTATCTTCTCTTCTCTTCCATCAGGTAGAAGATGCAGGAACCTGAGGGCAAGTACCACCAGACTTGACAGCTTCTACCTCACTGTGATAAGACTATTGAACAGTTACCTTATACGTTGAGATGGACTATGACCTCACGATCTACCTTGTTGTTACCTTGCACCTTATTGCACTGTGCTTTCTCTGTAGCTGTGACTCTTTACTCTGTACTGTTATTGTTTTTACCTGTACTACATCAATGAACTCTGTACTAACCCAATGTAACTTCACTGTGTAATGAATTGACCTGTGCAATCGGTATGCAAGACAAGTTTTTCACTGACAAGTGACAATAATAAACCAATACCAATACCAGGAGGAGAGCATCTGGCCCGTCAAGTCTACTCTGCCATTTAATAATATCATGGCTGATTTGTCCATGGACTCAGATCCACCTACCTGCATTTTCCCCATAATTCCCCTAATATGGAAAAATATAACTCTGTCTTAAATATATTTATTGAGGTAGCCTCTACTGCCTCCCTGGAAGAGAATACCACAGATTCACTAGTCTGTAGGAAAAGCAGTTTCTCCTCATCCCTGTCCTAAATCTATTCCCCCAAATCTTGAGGTTATGTCCCCTGGTCTTGTCTTCCTGCCTCTATCTTATCTATTTCTTTCATAATTTTATATGTTTCTATAAGATCCCCTCTCATTCTTCTGAATTCCAGCGAGTATAGTCCCAGGCTCTCAATCTCTCCTGATAGGCTAACCCCCGCATCTCCTGAATCAACCTGGTGAAACTCCCCTGCACCTCCTCCAAAGCCAGTATATCTTTCCTCAAGTAACAAGATCAGAACTGCACGCAGTACTCCAGGTGCAGCCTCACCAGTACCCTGTACAGTTACGGCATAACCTCCCTGCTCTTAAATTAAATCTCTCTAGCAATGAAGGCCAACATTCCACTTGCCTTCTTGATAACCTGTTGCACTTGCAAATCAACCTTTTGTGATTCATGCCCAAGTCCCGCTGCACAACTGCATGCTGCAATCTTTCACCATTTAAATAACAATCTGATCTTCTATTTTTCCTTCCAAAGTGGATAACCATGCACTTACCAACGTCGTACTCCATCTGCCAACCCCTTGCCCACTCACTGAATCTATCTATATTTCTCTGCAGACTCTCCACATCCTCTGCACAATTTGCTTTTCCACTCAATTTAGTGTCATCAACAAACTTTGATACACTACACTCGGTCCCCTCTTCCCAATCACTGATGTTTATTGTGAACAGTTGTGGGCCCAGCATTGACCCCTGCAGTTCCCGCTCACCGCTGATTGCCAACCAGAGAAACACCCATTTATCCCAACTCTCTGCCTTCTATTGGTTAACCAATCCTCTATCCATGCTGATACATTATCCCCAACTCCATGCATCCTTCTCTTATGGATGAGTCTTTTTTGCAGCACCTTATTGAACGCCTTCTGAAAATCCAAGTATACAACAGCCACCTGTTCCCCTCTATCCACTGCGCTCATTATATCCTTAAGGAATTCCAGTAATTTTGTCAAATAGGACCTGCCCTTCCTGAATCCATGCTGTGTCTGCCTGTTGGAACCATTTCTATCCAGATATCTCACAATGATAGCTTCAAGCATTTTTATGACTACAGACGATAAGGTAACTGGCCAAGAGTTACCTGTCTTTTGCCTACATCCTTTTTAAAATGGTGGCATGACATACGCTTTCTTCAGTCTGCCAGGACCTTCCCAGAGTCCAGAGAATTTTGGTAAATTATCACAAACACCTCTACTATAACTTTTACCATTTCTTTCATTACCCTGGGATGCATCCCATCAGGACCAGGGGACTTGTCTACCTTTAGGACCACTAGTTTTTTCATCACTGCTTCTTTAGTGACAGCGATTGTATTGAGGTCCTCACCTCCAATCTCTCTTCGGCATGTTAAACGTGTCTTCCACCATGAAGACTGACACAAAATAGTTGTTCAAGACCTCAGGCATTTCGACATTACCCAATATTAATTACCCCTTCTCATCTTCCAAGGGACCTATGTTCACTTTAGCCACCCTTTTCTGCTTTATATAATTATAAAAACTTTTATTATTTGTTTTTATATTTTGTGCTAGTTTACTTTCATAATCTATCTTCCCTTTCCTATTGCTTGCTTCGTGGTTCTTTGTTGCTTTTTAGAGTTTTCCCAGTCTTCCAGTTTCCCGCTACTCTTGGCGACTTTGCATGCACGAGCTTTTAGCTTATGCCTTCTTTTATTTTCTTAGTTATCCAAGGCTGGCTCTCCCCATCCTTACTGTCCTTGCTTTTAACTGGAATATACTTTTGTTGAACACAGGAAGAATTGCTCTGGAAGTCTTCAACTGTCCCACCATATAGTCTGTGTTTCCAGTCTATGCTAGCCTACCCCTCCTTCATGCCATTGTAGTCTCCCTTGCATAATACACTGGTTTTAGATTGAACTATTGCACCCTCCATTTATATGAGGAATTCAATCACACTATGATCACCCTTTCTAAGAGGATCCCTAACTACAAGATTGTTAATTTTACCTGTCTCACTGAAGAGGACCGGATCTAAGATAGTATTTTCCCTTGTAGGTTGACTAACATGCTGTTCAAGAAAGTTATCACGGATGCATTCTATGAAGTCGTCCTCAAGATTGCCTCGACCAACTTGATTCACCCAATCTATGTGGAAGTTAAAGTCCCCCATGACAAATGCCGTTCCATTCTTACATGCATCAGATATTTCTTGGTTTATTACTCGTGCCACTGTAATGTTTTTATTTGGTGGCCTATAGACAACTCCCACCAGTGATTTTTTCCTTTTACTATTCCTAGTATCTACCCAGATGGACTCAACATTCTGCTCCCTATATCTTATATCATCTCTCACTATCACCCTGATCTCATTCTTAATTAAGAGTGCTACCTCACCTCCCTTACCTTCCTGCCTGTTCTTCCATATTACCTTATATCCTTGGATATTTAATTCCCACTCAGCTCCACCCTGCAACCAAGTTTCTGTAATGGCCACTAAATCATACCCCTTTGTACTGATTTGTTCCACAAGTTCACTGACCTTGTTTCGAATACTATGGGCATTCAAATAAAGTTCCCTTACAATCATTGTCTTTTTCATATCTAGTAACGTTTGTGTCCTCTGCGTTTGACTTTTCTCTACTCCACTCTTACTTTTCTCTTTTCTAACTTTTGCTCTGGTCTTTGCTTTGCTTCCTTCTGTCTTTCTGCATGGATTCCCACCCCCCTGCGATATTAGTTTCAGCCCTCCCCAACAGCACGAGCAAACAGTCCCCCTAGGACATTGATCGCAGTCCTGCCCAGGTGTAGACCATCTGGTTTGTACTGATCCCACCTCCCCCAGAACCAGTTTTAATGCCCCAGGAATCTGAAACTCTCCCTCCTGCACTATTGGCCAAGCCACATATCCGTCCTAACTATGCTGCTATTCCTACTCTGACTAGCACCTGGCACAGGTAGTAATCCTGAGATTATTTCCTTTGAGGTATCTCCTAGCACCATAAATTCAGCTTGTCGGACCTCATCCTGATTTTTTCCTACATCGTTGGTACCTACGTGCACCAGAACAACTGGCTTTTCACTCTCCCTTTTCAGAATTCCCTGACCCTTGCACCTGGGAGCAACACACCAACTGAGAGTACCGTCTGTGGCCACATAAACTCCTGTCTATTCCCCTTACTATGGAATCCCTTCCCACTTTCGCTCTGCCACTCTTTTCTCTGCCCTCCTGTGCAGCAGAGCTGCTCAAGGTGCCATGATCCTGGCTACTGCTGCCTTCCCCTGATGAGCCATCTCCCCCAACAGTATCCAAAGCGGTATTTCTGTTTTGGAGGGAGATGACCGCAGGGGACTCCTGCACTACCTTCCTGCTACTGCTCTGCCCGTTGGTCACCTGTTCCCTATCTTTGACTCATCATCTAGTCCTAATGCTGTGGCCAATGGGAACCTCAGAAAGACCGATCAATTCAGTGAAGCCTTAGGGCCAGATGTAGGACTTTCGTAACTCTCAATCGTGTTGCATAATAAGCTTTCAAGATTTAGACAGCAACTTGGGATAGGCTGTTAGCAGGTAAAGGGACATCTGGCAAGTGAGAGGCAGGGAGAGTTCAGGGCTAGAATGCTGCTGTTAGAGTGAAGGGAAACACTGGCTAGATTAGGGAACCTTGGTTGAAGGAGGCACATTTCAGGCAGCTGGGATCAAGTGAATCCCTTGAGGAGTATAAATTATGTACGAGTACAATTGAGAGGGAAATCAGGAGGGTGAAAGGGGAACATACGATATCCCTAGCAGATAAGGTAAAGGTGAATCCTAAGATATTCTACAAGTTTATTAAGAGTTGGTAAGAGAATAGGTCTCCTTAAGGATCAGCGTAGTTTTCCAAGTGTTGTGCTACGGGAAAATTGGCGAGGTC
This sequence comes from Pristis pectinata, assembly GCF_009764475.1. Taxonomy (NCBI): domain Eukaryota; kingdom Metazoa; phylum Chordata; class Chondrichthyes; order Rhinopristiformes; family Pristidae; genus Pristis; species Pristis pectinata. The sequence goes on along the minus strand of NC_067432.1, from coordinate 31,130,909 downwards.
TTAAATTGAATACTCCTTGTCTGTATTTACTTTGTAGGAGGACATGGAAGCTCATGAGTTCAGTGAAATGTCCTGAAGCAATGAAGAGTTGACAAAGAGAACTGATTGGGGGAGGGCGGTGAACATTGTCTACATGCACTTTAGCAAGGCCTTTTACAAGGTCCGGAAGGTTAAACATACGGGATCCAGGGTGAGGTACCCAATTGGATACAAAATTGGCTTGGTGGTAGGACGAAGAGAATGGTAGTCAAGGGTTGTTTTTTTCAGATTAGAGGCCTGTGAGCAGTGGTGTGCTGCAGGGATCAGTGCTGGTGTAATAGATAGCTGGGAACGCAAGGGTTAACGACTGGCAGTGTAAGAGTTAATAGTATGCTTCTTAGTATGCTTCTCATTGTAAACGGGTTCTCAAGGTAAAGAATGATCTCATGTATAGTGTGATTTAGTTTTGTCTAGTTTCAATGCCAGATGCAAGTGGAAAAGAAATAGGTTTTTTAGACATATCTTGTTATGCTAGAAACTTCATGTAAACAATTGCCTGTGTAAGTGTAACTTCTTACCTAGTTTTCCCTCGAAAATGGGTATAAAGGTAAGCTGTAGCCGATTCCTCTTTGAGTGGGTTTCGGTATAGAGTTAAGGGTTACATGGTTTACTCTCTCTCTGTATTCCCCCACTCCTGCTAGCGAAAGCTAATAACGCATTTATCGTAAGTTCTTTGGTTCTGCTGTTGTCTGATTTTTTTACAGAGGCACAGGTTGACTTTGACACTGGGTCCCTTGTTGTTTGTCATTTATATTAATGATTTGGATGAGAATGTAGGCATGGTTAGTAAGTTTGAAGATGACACCAACATTGGTGGTGTAGTAGACAGCGAAAAAGGTTATAACAGGATATTAATCAACTGGTAAAGTGGGCAAAGGAGTGGCAGGTGGAATTGAACTCAAACAAATGTGAAGTGAAGCCTTTTGGGAAGTTAAACAGGCCAGGACATACACATTAATACTGGGGAGTGTTACTGAACAGAGAGACCTATAGTACATGTACGCATTTCGCTGGAAGTGGTGACACAGGTAAACAGGGTAGTGAAGAAGGTGTTTGGTGTTCTTACCTTCATTGAACATGACATTGAATACAAGAGTTGGGAGATCATGTTCCAGTTGTACAAACCATTGGTTTAGACCATACCTGGAGCATTGTGTGCAGATCTGGTCACCTTGCTATATAAAGGATGTGTTTAAGAAGAAAAGATTCACAAGTTTGTTGCCTGGATGACAAGACTTGTGTTATGAGGAGAGATTGGATAGGCTGGAACTCTTCCCTGGAGCAAAGGAGGCTGAAGAATGACCTTGCAGAGTTTCATAAAATTATGAAAGGTATTGGTATTGGTTTATTATTGTAACTTGCAGATAGGGTAGGTAGTCACAGTTTTATTCCAGGCTAGGGGAGAATAAAACTAGAGAGCACAGGTTTAAGGTGAGAGGGGAAAATTTAAAGAGGATCTGAGGGACATTTTCCACACAGCTGGTGGTGAATATATGGAACAAGCTGCCAGAGGAGATGGTGGAGACAGGTACAACTACAACGTTTGAAAACACATTTGGTTGGATGCTTGGACAGGAAAAGTTGAAAGGAATATGGGCCAAAGGCTGGCAAATTAGTTTAGATGGGCATCTTGGTTGGCATGGACGAGTTGGGCCGAAGGGCCTGTTTCTATGATGTATAGGTATGAATCTATTTAAGCTTTAATTATAGACAAAAATGAAAAACTAAAATAATATTTGTATTATGAGACTCAGCAAAGTTATAGCCAAGTGGACTTCGTAAAAAGCTCTTGAAATGTATTTGGCCTTCTCAGTTTTGTTTTGTGATCCTATTATGATGCCTAAGATACTGCCGCTACCTGGGATCTCACCATTTGGGATCCAGTGGCTCTCCTTTTCAACTTCATTCAGTCTGGAGTGGTTGGGGCAAATTTGTGATTACTTTGGATGTCAGTTGGGTGCAGAGGTGGGTCACCACTGTCAGTTCATTCTAGGACAAGTTGTTATTTATGGAAGAGGTAGCAAGCGACCATAAATAAATAATATACACAAATTGGCAGAAGGAAGCAAACTTTACTTAAGAGGAATATTGAAACGTTCTGGAACAATTATTCAAATGAAATGTTCCCCCTTTGGGTACATTTCTTTCCTGCAGCAATGCAATGAGTTAATGGTATTTTTTTCAGCAGCATTTCTGAAACTGAATAATTCTAATTATGTGGAAATGTATAATGAATTTTGGGTTCCATAATTCAGGTAAGCTGATTTGTATTTGTTAACAATCAAAATATTCTCACATTACATTATAGAATACAGTGCTTATTTCAAAAGAAACAAGGTTTGACAATTAAAACCTCTACAATAGTTATTTTGCCAAAATAAAATGCTCTTGTAAGGCACTTAATTATATTGTTTTCTTTTCAATACACAGCCCATATAAAGCAGTAGTTCAGCTTTAAATCTTACCATGCCTTCAGGGTCCACCAGGAGCAAGTGCTTGGCTTGTCCCCCCTGTAGCCCAGTCAGTATGTACTGTCCTGATGTAGTCATGCTTTCCCGCACCAGAAAGTCACCATCGTTTATCAGCAGCTTCTCAGCTTCCTGTCTGCTCATCCTTCCGCAGTACCAGATTTCCTTCATGGGCTGCTCTCTCATGGAAGCGAGGGTTGCAGGCATGGGCACCACAACTGGGTTTTTGGCTGTTGTGCTGTTCTGAGAAACTTCAGTAAGTTGACACCATGGATGAATAAAGACATAAGAGAATAACTGAGGTTAAGTGGTATCATATGTAATACATGAACAAGTCAAGTCAAGTCGATTTTATTGTCATGTGGACAAGTACGGTGAGGTACAGATGCAATGAACAAACAAGTTATGTACAACACACAAAATATAAATTATACATAAATTATACAAGACAGTGAAGAGAGAGAGAAAAGATTATACAAAAACAAGACATTAGTTAAAAAAAAAACACAATCAGAGACAAGTCCATGGTAGTACATGAGGTCTGTAGTGTTCTGTTGCTGAGGTAGGGTTAGGGTTGTGCAGGTCAGTTCAAGAACCTGATGGTTGTAGGAAAGTAACTGTTCCCAAACCTGGTGGTGTGGGACTTCAGGCTTCTGTACCACAGCAAGGTAGGGTACAACAAAGGAGAATATTAAGTGGTTAGAAGATGGGTCAAAAAAATTTGTAAGTTAAAGGAACAGGAATTTTGAAA